>NC_141148.1:139627483-139779289 GCF_053477565.2 Lygodium microphyllum
GCTTCTTCCTTTCCCGACTAGAAATGCCAAGAGGGTACTGTTGGGTTGCCAACAGATTGGCAATGTCTGCATACCAGGGAGTTACAGTTTCGACCAGGAATAGGGAAGCATCAGGGAGGTCTGGATCATCCTGCTCCTCATTTGCAGTCTGTGGGATACGCGACAGATGATCAGCCAGAACGTGGGAATGACCAGGTTTGGTAATCACCTCAAAGTTGAACTCCTGGAATAGAAGGAGCCATCTCATCATTCGTCCTTTCACGTCTACTTTGTTCATCAGGAAGGACATGGCCTCATGATCCACATAAAATTTAAAGTGGGTAGATAGTAGGTAGTCGCGAAACTTCTCTAGGGCAAACACCATTGCCAAGCACTCCAACTCTGTCACTTTATAGTTTCGTTCCCTATCAGTGACTTTTCGGCTTGCGTAATAGATCAGTTGATCTAATTTCAAGGGGCCCTTTTGACATAGGACATCACCTAGCCCTTCAACTGATGCATTAGTGTGTACGTGAAACTCCTTCGTCCAATCAGGAGGCTGCAGAATGGGTGTCTCTATCAGACATTGCTTCAGAGTGTTGAAGGCGTTGTCACATTCTTCCATCCAAATAAACTCTGCATCTTTCCTCAGAAGCTTGTGCAAGGAGGTTTCCTTTGTTGTAAAATGGGCTATGAACCTTCTGTAGTAACCCACATGGCCTAGGAATCCCCTCAACTATTTGAGGTTGGTGGGTGCTATCAGAGCTGCAATCTTTTCGATCTTTGCAGGGTCTGTTGATATCCCTTGTGCAGAGACAATGTGGCCCAACAGAACTCCAGAAGAGACCCCAAAGATGCATTTGTTAGGGTTGAGGGAAATCCATACTCTCGGCATTGGTCAAAGCATTGTTCCAAATGTCCCTAGTGTTCACGGATCAAACTATAGACACAAAAGTCATCCAAATATACCTCAATAAAGTCGTGCAGATGATTTTGGAATGCGGCCATCATGACTCGTTGGAAGGTAGCAGGGCCATTGGAGAGCCCAAACGGCATCACTTGGTAAGTGTAGGTTCCCCATTCTGTGGTGAAGGTTGTTTTGGATTGGTCTTCTTCTACTATATGCACTTGGTTATATCCGCTGAATCCATCCAGAAGGGAGTAAAGCTCATGTCTTGCCACTGTGTCCAACAGTTGGTCTGTGAAAGGGATAGGAAAGTGATCCTTCTTCGTCTTGGAATTCAACTTGCGGAAATCCACACATATACGAAGCTTGCTATTCTTCTTGGGTACAACCACGATGGGTGAGACCCATTCACTGTTTGCTACTGGATAGATGAACTCGGCTTCCAGAATCTTCAACAGCTCTACTTTCACCAAGGTCGAATAATTTGGATTCATTCACCTCTGTCGTTGCCGTACTGGCTTGGCATCAGGCTCCAAATCAATATGATGTTGACATATTATGGGATCAATCCCCTTTAGGTCTTTGTATGACCATGCAAACACGTCCAAATTTTCTTTCAACAAGTTATACAAAGTTGACAACTCCTCTTCTGGTAGGCTGCTACCCACCTTCAAATGGCATTCAGTGCCATCTGCATCCACAAAAGTTAACTGACTTTCACCTTCTACTTCACGGATGAAGGTCCCACAGACTGCTTCTGGGTACAGATCCGATTCCTTCAAGGGGGTGGTGTCCTCTTCTGATGTCCCACTAGAACCAACTTCTTCTTTTGATGGAGACTTAGGTTGCTCCTTGAGATGTTGAAATGGGATTAGAGCCATTTCGGGTTTGGTTTCACGATTAGTTACCTCTTGGCTTGAAGACTCATCTTCTGATGACGCGTCCAGGAATGTCACATAACAGGGATCCTCTGATGCCTATTGGAATCGTGAGACTAGCACTTGTTGGCACGATGCATCATCATCATCTTTTCTTGGCAAAGGTGGGTGAGGATGGCAAGAGCCACTGCTGAAAGACGGCTTGTTCTTCTTCAACCATTTCGTATAAAGATTTTGTATATGAGAAAATCTATTTACCAGACCAAATGGTACCATCTCCATTCTGTCCCACATCATGAGCTCGTCTGCTTCTGATGCTTCTGGAACTTCTTCTTCATATATATCCTCTTCGGGTGGGATAGATTCTTCCATCCCGCTTTCATAACCTTCTTCTTCAATATCATCTCCATCGTCTTCTGTCTCTGTCTCTGTCACTGTCTCTGTCTCTGTCTCTGTCTCTGTCTCTGTCTTTGTCTCTGTCTCTGTAGGAGCTCTGTAAGAGAAGAACAGGTTCTCTGTTTCATCTTCTGCTTCTGTCTCTGGCTCTGCTGTGGCCATGTAGCAGGGAGAGCAGTACATCCATGCTTCTATCTCACTGTCAGAAGTGATTTCGAAAATCATTCCCGGTTCAGGTAGGAAGTATTCACCCATTGACAGGGACTTTACATCTTTTGGGAGTTGGCTTACAGTATCCACTGTTAAGGAACGCGCCACTGTTTTCTTGGGAAGGATCTATTTGACAGCATCTTCATCTGCTGATGTTCCATCTGTAGCCTCATTAGGGGAGTCAGAAGATAATTCCAAGGAGGTGGATCCATGTCCTTTTTGAGCACCATATAGCTTCAGCACCACTTTATTAGGTCCTCTACCCAAGGTCAAGGTTCCTTTGAACCAATCCGTCCTTGCTCTGGCTTCAAAAAGCCATGGTCTGCCCAGTAATAGGGGGTAGGATGTACCATAAGAGTTTGGCTTCACCATCAGATAGGTTAGCCAATAATCTTTTCCAGCCACTGTAGTCTTCACATATGGGAGAATGCCCAAAGGCTTGATTCTGCTCTGATCCGCCAGTCTGATGAGCCATTGGGTTGGTTGCACACTTGTAGGCCTAGATCCTTCATTGTCACATCCATCATAATGTTCACTGATGAACCACCATCAATCAGTGCATTTGCAATAAAGCAGTCTTCTATCCACACGCCAGTCTCTAGGGTACCCGGGTACCCAGATGTAGGAAGGTGTTAGCCACATCCACTTCTTTTACAGGCTCTGGAGCTTTGTTGGACTTTGTTGCTGTTGAGGGAGCAATCCTTAAGCCACGTCTTCTTGTCAGTATACTTTTGAACCTTTTTCGGCAACTGGGAGACAACATCAATAATTGTCGGAATGTGAGGTTTGGTTTAAAGGTATCTAGATCTCTAACCAGATCGTATTCCTTAATAGGATCCACTGGCTTCTCTACTTGCCCACATTCACCGAATGTAGAGAAGTGATCTAGGGTTGTCCCTAAGAATCTTTCGCTAAAAAGATGGAACTTGGGACCCTAGAACTGACAACGTCAGCCTAATGTAATCGCGAACGGATTGTTTCGTGACTCCATTTGATGGGTAGAATAGTCCCATATTTCGATGCGACACGTGCAACAAGTGCAGAGTCGTATGATCTTGTGATTGGATCACAAGGGAATGGCCAATTCTCAGAATGAGGTTGGCAGATTCTTATGCAAGTTATCTTGCAAGAGGATGAATAATCGTCCTAATATAGTATCTTTCTGGGTAAAGATAATTTCTTGGAGCAAAGAACAAACCAATAAATTGGAATAACATATGAACTTAAGGTATTGACCAAGTCGGGTTAATAGGGTACGGCCCTAACCCAGAATATAGGGGATCTTGCCAAGTCGCAAGTCATGCCGGATCGAGTGCAGGATGCATTCGAAAAGAAGGATTGACTCCTTAGCAGTTGGCCAACAATAACGACCAATGGGAATGATTGTGCTTGTTACAGATTTAAGAGCACTGTTTTTGCTTTTTTTGATCAATTAATTAAAGGATAAATGGATATCTGATTCTTTAGGTTGAAGGCTTGAAGAAAGAGGCAGCTTCAGTTACCCCCGACTGCCTGCCTGACCCTAACTAAGGGGGGTTATTAACCGCACCGGGAAAGTGGACCAAACCCGCTGCGAGAGGTCTCTCCGTTGAGCGCTACTTGGAGCACAAGGACACTTGGGTGCCAAGAGGGCTCTGGTCGTAAATCCCTTACCTTCTGGGCCCTGCACAAGAGGCTAATGTGACTCAGGATTGGATCTTGAGGCCCGCATACTAGTCTATGGGGGGAATCTTGGATTAGTGATCCCTGTGGATTGCTGGATAGCCTTCGAGCGAATTGTGGATAAGCCTACGGGCTGGACTTTATGTATTTCAAAGATAAATATGATAACTTGTTAAAGAGGAACTTGTTTGATGTTGCTTTTCTATGTCAAGTGCTATGGTTATGTGAAAGAACAGTGCCTAATGAGCTAATTAAGGAAGCTGATTGATACATGTCCAATTAAATGTGTTAGGTAATTAAATAACTAAAACAACCCGAGGAAAGTGTAGTGGATGGGCCATAGGTCCGTCCTACGGATGGGTGGTCCCGGGTGGTCTGGAACTTTTCTCAAATCACGATGGACAGCCAGAAGAATGTCAAAGAACACGAACAACAAAAGTTTTGACCTAGAGTTATAATTAATCCCGATTTACGTTGTTTTAGGGGAACGGAATGGGACTATGCCTTATGGCAGAGAGATCGAGCTTTGCATCCCTCTCGTTTCCCATTCTCCTTGAACCAAGTGCAGCGTGAATCCGCTTCGGACCTGGCGTTTCTGTGTAAAGTAGTTTGCTTGGGTTCGATGCTAGTCTCGGTTTCCTTTCTCCCCTTTTTCTCCCTCTTTCTCTCTTCCTCTCCCTTCCTTCTTCTTCCTCCCTCCCTCTCTTTCCATGTATCTCTTTGCAAAGAAAAACAAAAAAAGAAAATATGAGAACACAAAAATAAAGCAAGAAGAGGCAATATACCTACCTCAAAGGCTTGAAGATGAAACCCTTTGTACCTTTTCTTCGCCCCTTCCCTCCCTTCTCCCTTACACACTTCTCTTTCTTCTTCGTGTATAGCGGCGGCGGCAGTGATGATGGTGATGAGCTCCCCCCCCCTCTCTCTCTCTCTCCCTCTCTCTCTCCCTCTCAAAGCTTTAAGCTCTCTCGCTCTCTCTTTCATTCTTTCTCGCAAATGTTTTCTTGACAAATGTCATCCTTAGGTTTTTGAAACTTTTTTCTCAGACTGACATTGCTATATGCATCGCTATTTGCATCGTTATTAGCATCTCTAATAGAATTAGTGATGCTAATTGTGGCACTTTTAGCAACACTGCTTTTTTGTGTCTCAAAGAGCCGTCGCTATTGCCCCATTCCCTTGTAGTGTGAGAATTGAGTAGGGAATAGAAAACTTGAAAAGCCCAAAATGATCTTCAGTGATTCGTCCTATGGAGTTTAGGAAGTTATCGAAGTAGCAGATCTTTTTTTCTTTCTTTTACAAATCACTTATAAGAATCAAAACACATTTCAATAAAAGAAACTACAAATGAATGTTGATAAGAAACACTTACAAAGCTCAAGCATCAATGATTCAAAGTATCCTTTTCATAAAATCATCTATTCCATGTCAAAGCATCTAAAACATAGCAAAAGATGTTTCAATATGATCAGAAGATTGCATTCTAAGAGACACCTTAAATGAGACTATGTGATATACTTGGATGGTATTAGTGCACGAACCAAAGTGAATGTGAATAGAACACCCAATGCTAGGCCCATTATCTTTGAATTGTTGTACACTACCTTTTTTAAAAAGATTACTAACTCGATGCATATAAGCTTACTCCTAGAAACAATGACAAGAGAAATAGCTTGAGTAGGTTTATTCATAAGAACATGCTTTATGTGAAACATTATCATTTTTTAAAAAATGACTTGACTTGTCCTAGTTTTCAAGTGGCTCTTGGAACTATCTAAAGAGTAAAAAAATCAATCATATTTACCAAACTTGAAGTGGTTCTTAGAAGCTACAAGTTCTCCACGACTTCAAGCTAGTGGGTATACCTCCTATACACATATCAATGTTGTGTTTCTCTCCATATCAAAAACATGATCATGTCAAGACCTAAAACAAGTCCCACACTAGCTCTAAGGCTCTAATTGGGGCTTCTATGCTCTCCAAAACATCTTCATGGCCTCACGGCTAAGAGTGTCTAGAGGCTACACACTACTTGTGTCCCATACATACAGGTGATCAATACCTCATTGCATCCATATATAGAGCACCCCCTAGTCGATCACTCTAGCTCCTATGGCTCTCCTACACCCTTAGGATTGGCTACAAGATGTGCCGTCTCAAACATAAAACACAACTATAACATTTCCACTCTTTTCCAAATTGCACGTTTCAGGATATATTTTTATTTTCACTTAATCAATCCCGGAAGAAAATCATACTATCCTACAATAAAGGGATCCTCACACTCTCATCATTGACTAGTAGTTTTAGCAACCAATTGCCATGCATCCACGAGACTTCCTCTTTCCTGATACCATGTATAAAAATGCAAATGCAAGGTGTAATGCCATATAGTGCTCAAAAAATTAAGCACAAATCAGCGAATGTATCGTGTGAAAAAAACATTCTTTCAATGATTTTCCTTTCTAACGAATTAATGTGTTGCTTAGAAACAACACCAAACAAATCCGTACTATTGTTCCTTTAAACTTAAAGTAAGCAAGTCCTATATGTCATGATATGTATGGAAATCAAAATTTAATTGATACTTAAATTTTTACAACCTCCTTTTCCCTATCATTTAGGTTTTGCAATCGTACACTAGTTTAAAAGTTCGTGTCAAATTTTCCATGTAGAAAGGTGGTAAATATACATTTTCATATAAACATGGAGGTTAGCTGAGGCTTCATTGAGACAAATTTCCATATCCTACCTTCATTGCACATCCATATATATATACCTAATTTATGGTAATTTTTCACGCATAAAAACTAAATTTTTCTATCAAAAACTCATTATAAATAGTTTTAAATCGTTTATTTTAATATTAATTACTAGTTTTTTTTATATTTAGTTATGTGAAGCTTATGTAGATTGTGGTTTAGCATTAGATCAATACAACTCCATAGGAACGCCATTTGAATCATAAAAATCCATGAAATTATCATATTTCTACTAAATCTTGTATTATCAATTTTATGATTTTGATTTTCATTACATAAATTACTTGAAATTATTTATTATTTTATAATTTCAAACATATTTAAGCATATTTGATCATTTTTAATCATTTTTAATCATAAGAACGAAAGATTCATCATAAAATTCAATAAAAGATTGTTTATGCTTTAATCCACATATGCACACGTCCTATTTTGGAAACAAGAATTTGTTGATGCTCTTTTACAGTATTGATGCCTCCTTTGTGTTTTTTAATTCCATCCCTCACATCTTGTCATGAATCAGTATCCATTCCCCGCATCCTCTCAGCCCATATGAACAACGTTTATGGCAAGATAGAAAGAGGAGAGAGAAAGACTGAAATCTAAATTTTCCATAGAGTGTGTCAAATCAGGCATAGTTTGGAGTGATTAGGAGCATAGAATTATAAAAACTTAGCCCTAGAAGGAGGAAGGATGATTCCAACAATTGTAAATCTTCAAAAATCCCCAAAAAAATGGGGTGCAAAAAAATTAGCACCCCCACCATCTTGATAGGTTTTTTGATTAATTTCTTCTTTGAATCAACATTAGCCACTTTAAACTTAAGAAAATTGGTTCACTCCTTTGTGTTTACTATCCTGCAAGTGGTTTTGGTCCAAAAACAGAGAGGCAAATGACCTGCGACAATTGGATAGACAACTTTCTGGCATTGAAAATTATTATCTTGGCCCCCATCACTTGCTTTCCAACTTTCGGATCAAGTAGCTGCTACATAATGCTAAACCTTGCAACCATTAAATTGAAGGTCAAACGGACTCCGATCGATGAACACCAAAAATGCCTCTTTGATAGCTCTTGGGCCACTTTTATAGCTCTTGGGCCACTTTTGCACTTAAAATTTGGCTCTAAAATTGAGCTCTCATCATTCGCAACCATGGGATAGGCCGACTCAACTCATCAAATCCATGACATGATCTCCACAACCATAAACCATAAAGAGCATCAATATGCTTATAAAAAAATGCACAATAGAGTACAAACATAGCCCTCATCGTACTCCATAAAGAGCATCGATTTTCTTCAAACAAAAATACACAATAGAGCAGAAACACAGCCCTCACCCTACCCCATGAAAAAATCAAAGCATGAAGTCCAAAAGGGATAGGTGAAACATAGTATAGTCACTAACCAATTGTTCCAACATAGACTGGCTAAAAATAACTATCGAAGGAGGCATTTTAAGTGGTGGTTTGATCCGCCTACCTAACCCAAGACAACTAGACCAGGAGCTTCAACTAGTCGAGGACTTCTATAGCCCGAGCTATTGAAATTCATAGTTTTTCCATTTTATCACATTTTTTTCTTTAGTATTTTATACTCAAGAGTGTAAAAAGGCAAGAGTTAAGTGTATTCTGATCCAAGGAGAACATGGCATCGGCAGTCTTAGTACCCAAGAACCTACCACGCTCTCACAAGGTGACACTAAATCCTTTTCCCTTCACTCACTTTTATTTGCACTCCAACTATCCTTAATTATTTGTTTCTAGCTAAATGTCATCCCTAGGAAGAGAAGGTATCGGAGACTCATCCCTAAGAACCTACCAAGCCGTTGCAAGGCAATGAACATCTAGTCATGTAAAATTTTTTTCTTTGGATTTTCGTAGTTTAGGGGTTAGAACACCTTTTTACACACCTCCGTATCTTACATATTTCAAATATATTCATTGTTTTTTTTTCTCTCTTTTATTTAGTAGGCTTTTGGTAGGCCAAACTAATAGGGATTTTTATAGATAGATGTCTAGCAGGCTAGCAGAATACGATCACTAGGACTATCCTCAAAAACACCTCTTAGAGTGCCCAATAATATCTTTACAACAGGAGGTCGACTCCCCAAACATGCCTAACCTAACCTTGTGACTTCCTACCTTGAATGCCAATCCCCAACAAAAGAAAAATACCCCACATACATATATGCATACAATATAAAGGGAAAGAACTCGAAAAGGAAGGATATCACCTGGACTTGGTACAAGAAGCTTTTGCATAGCAAGAGGCTCCCTATGGGTTCTCCCTCTTGAATCTGTTTAGTGCATCACTAAACAAAACCAATTAACCTTCACTAAACTAACAAATGGCCCTCTTGGCCTAACGAAATCAAACATTAAATTCAACAAGAATGGCCATAAGCAACTGGAGAATGCTCGATACTAGCTCTAAGCAATGCAGTAAAGTGGATTAGAAGAAAGGCATGAAAATAACAGTTTTTGCACTTTTAGAATGTTGATTGTTAATTAATAAACTTTTTTGATCACGATAGTCATACACAATTGCATTGAACACACCATCATATGGTACACAATTGCATGATGACCTACATTGAGAGTGTGAGGTACCCTAAACTGTATGATTAGAGGTTCAGTTTCTTGGGGAATATTCAGTGAGGACTATCCATTATCTCCTGGATCGATTCATCAAAAGAGTGGAGCTTGTTTTGAATGTGTTCTATGTATTCACAATACATCTTGGGCCCAATCCTTGAGGTGTAGAAGAGCCATAAGGGGGCCACAAAAATCAGTCAAGGGGCACTCCCTTTGTATATGCCTATGTTGTGAAAACTTGGATCTAGAACGTGGCTATGACAAAGCTATGGAGGTTGAAATAGGAAGATGAACTCATGAAGACATTGATACTGACAAGTCAAATTGTCACACCAGTGAATTAGGTTCCAAGATTGAGACTTGGACTCATAAACACAATCTTGTGTGTGGATAGTGACAAGGACACCTTACTGGAAAGAAAAGAGTACTTTCATTACATAGAAAAAGAGTGCAAGTACAATGCTTTATAGGAAACTGAATGGTAGCACTTTTCCTATTGTGCATATGGGATTCTAGTCATGAGCCCTCACTGCTCCTTACAAAGGGGCTGAAGTAGGTGTGATTGCAAATATCTCAACACCCCTCCTCAATCACAACCAGAAGTACAAAGTGTGTAGAGGCTTTAGTGAGAGCAACCCCTGTAAAGTGTGGGCACACCATAAACATGGCAAAAACTCCAAAGACTATTGCAAAAAAGCTAAGTGTAGGTACCACAAACATAATGGACATCTAGAGGCTGTAGGAGGGGCCTCACAAAGTGTACCGAGGCTGTAGTACAAGGCTACATGAGGAGTTTATAAGTTTATGTCCGAAGCATTAGGGCTAGGCAATACAAGGCTAAACAATTCTATCTGAATAGAAGGACTAATGAGGTTTATCCTTCTCCTAGTGGTCTTTTCCTTCTTCTTCTTCTTTTGCTCCATTTTCTTCTTCTTCTTTAACTAAAACTAGATAGGCCTTTTGGGCCCTCTTTTTTGGAATGGTAGAACTTCTCGGTGTGTCCAGTCCTTTTGCAAAAGTCACAGAAAAGCTGATACTTCTTGCCTTTGTACCTGTTGCCAACATTAATGCATGTTCATCTCTAGAGGTGCTTGGTTCTTCCTTAGTTTTTAGCTTCTTTTCCTCCTCTAATAGTGATGCTTGGATATCAGCAAGGCTAGGGTTTGGCATATTGATTAGAGTTGTTGATACATTATTATATTCAGAAGGAAAACTTTTAATTAGAACACAAATGCAAACATCTTCCTCCATTTTAATGTTGATTCTTGCAAGTTGGATTAGAAGTCCTTCCATGTAATTTAGATGTGTGGCAAGTGATGTGTTGGACTTCATTTCAAGCCTAAAAAATTCAATCAAGAGACCATACTTTGATGACTTAGACTGTGCACCAAACAAGGTGCCAAGTCTCTTCCATGTATCCTGTGAAGTATCACAGTTATCCACATAGTGGATATAGCTATTGTCTAGCTCCAATTTGATAATGGCATGAGCCTTATCATCATTCTTTTGTCGAAGGACTGCAAGATCTACATCATGGGGCTTCTTTTCTTTTCCAGTAGTAATGGCCCACACGCCCTTCTTCATTAAGATGAGTTTGATGCGAGTCTGCCAGGTATGAAATTTGACTCCTTTGAAGCAAGCAGTTGGAGAGTCTTTTCCCATGTTGGAGTTGCAAAGGCACTAACAAATCAGCTCCAAGAATTCTCGGTTTTTAGCTCAAAGGTTGATCTTGAGTATGCATGTGTCAAGAGACACTAGATGAGTACAAACTAAGTGTTTCTTGCCTTGTTGGACTTGAGGTCTTCAAGAATTGATCTTCAAGGTTGTATTCCCCTCCTTGATTTGATGCTCGAGTAGCCCAAAAATCTGAGACCTGATGTGAGGCAAAGCTAATATAAGTGATAAGAGTCACTAAATAAGTGTCAAGAGACACTATGATACTATGCTTCAATCTTGCAAGAAGTCACCATGATCTCCCCTCAATGATTTGAAAGAGGCACTAAGTAGATTTGATAATCAATGACTTGGTTAACTTGAGAAACTTGGAACTTGAAGTGAAGTTGAAGCTTTGGAGCTCAAGGCTATGGAGTAGGTTTAGGGTTAAAAAGATCCTTCTGATTTTCATGTCACAACATGTCATGAGATTATTTTCCCATGGACTAAACATAAATTTTTTAACCTTTACATATATTACTTAGTCACTTGTAATCTAGACATACTACAAGAGATTTGCCTAGTGCAATAAAACATAAAACCTAAGCCCACCAGCATATGGCATGGTGAAACAAAGATGGGGGGACTCTCTACCTTAAAATGCAATAAATTTACCATGGTCCCTTGACAAGATAATTGAATTTGGTCACTTGCTCTTAACTATCCTTGCATTGTTTACATGAAGTTGCTAAAAGTTTTGTAAGTCATAGTACATTAAGCAAGAAGAAATATGGTCATGAGAAAATGGCTTGGTAGACTTCCTTGAGTTTCATTTTTCAAAAGCCAATGATGAGGTTTTGTACTTTTGATATTCAAAAATGTTAAGTATATTTACAAGCCAAGTCACGAGGAAACTGGAGTTAACTAAGTTAACTATGCATATGACATTGTATATGTCTTGTAGCATTGCGTATGTGACTAATGAAATAGTCAAGAGAGAGATCAAAGGGCAGCGTGAACTGCACTGCATTTTGCGAATAGAACTCAGGGTTGAGTAGGCGCCATGGATGGATAAGGGAAAGAGATGTACAAAGCTACAACATAAAGGGGCAGTTCAAGACATGCAACCACAGCTAACTGTTGTCCACTTGACATGTAAGTGCTACTCCTTCTGTGCTTTGACGAAAACAAAAGGCCACTCTTGGCTGAGTTAACAGGGTAGAAGTGTGTATTTAAAGGGTAGCAACCCATACATGATGGAGAGCTCAATTATGAGTCTTGAGGAAGGACTAGAAGTGACATGTGTATGATAAGTTTGATCTCCCATGTCAAGAGAGACATTAAACCCACTCTCTTGAGTACTTTAAGAGCTGAATAGGGGTTTGGTATTGGCATTCTAAACCTATAATTTGAAGAGCTGAAGTTCATCTTCATACATTCCTGTTTAATCTTATCACAAGGGGCTCATTCTTGCTCTTGGAAGCTTACTACAAGCTCCCATTGTATAAGCTTGTAGAGAGGTGTGTCAAGAAGTCTTCTTGACTTGTTTATGAGAAGGAAGGGGGCTGAATATTTCAGCCCAAACAAAGATTTGTGGTAGCAGCACTTATCTTTCTCCCCTTGAAGATTCATGGCATTTCTATGCTTGATGCAAGTGGATATTGCATAAGCATTGTGGAAGGGGTAACAAGAGAGCATCTTGATTGCTCTATGTACATGATCAAGGCTGAAATAGGTGGCCCATTTTAAAGCAAACAAGGGCAACATGAATTCCTTCTTCTCCTCTACTTCTACATGCCTACTATTACAAGCTACCTATTACTTGCTACATGCTCTTGAATGTAGGGCTGTTTTTGCACTTCATCAAAGTGACTTCTTGGGAGGTAGATACTATGTTTATGGGCTGAAGTAGGCTGTCCACATAGTGATTTGTGGACATAGACTCTTTTACTACTCTATTGCTTCGTATGGATTGATTTACACTTGTATTTGGTTGATCTATGCACTCGATGTTAGAGAAAATTTATACTATCTCGAGAGTTTATGGGCTGATTTGGGCCTGCTATCTTCAGCCATATTCAGAGAGTTAGCTTCAGCAGTGATATTTTAATTCATTTCTTACTTTAGAGTTGACATTCTGTCAAAATATGCATGTATTATGAGATCCTATGGCATGGCAATGTTTGAAGACCATTCATTTATGCTTTGAGTTGAATTAAGGGGAGCTTTTCCTCTTAACTTCTTGGCTGTGGAAACTTAACAGGATCTTTATTTGAATCTCTCTTGAAGAAAATTTCATCATCCATCAAGCCTTGTAATTGACTCATAAGCTTCAGTTTACATTGAATGTAATCATATAAAGTTGAATGATGGGATGCAGAGTTGTTGATGATATGTGTACTTAATTTCATAATCCGTGACTGCTCTTACAAGAAAACAAGCTTGACTTGAAATGGAACTTATGAGGTTATACTCTTATGTCAACCCTTCTCTTATCTCAACCAACTTTGGAGTCTAAGCTCTTGAACCTCAAACCAAGCTTCTCTCCCAGACCCCAGTGATTAACCAAGAAGTACCTCTTGAACCTTTTAACATTCACTGTAATCTACTTAACTCTTGAAGACACTTCTCCATTTATCTTGTCTAGCTTTCTTGCCAAAACCCTATAGTGACCTTCAACCCTACACGCTACAAGATTGGTGAACCCGACATGAAGGTTGGTGTAATAAAACTCCAAGATGGGGGATTCTTTAGGAGATACTCTACAACAATTGGTGCACATACTACAGCAAACCTAGCGACAACAAATCCAAATGTTACAACAACAACAACAAAGGTAAGATGAAGAGAAGATTGATTACATAGCTATTAAGTCCCTAGAAGAAGTTGGGAATGAATTGAAACAATTTAATGGTCAAAATGTCTTTGTATTCATTCATTTATATGTTGAGAAAATGCTCTTCTTTGGTGTACCACAACATGCATGGAGTCGTTGTTTTGCCAAGGTAGCTAAGTATGGTCTTCAAGAAAGAATCCATGGTCTTTTCCGGCAAGATGCAAATTGGTGGGCTGCATTTTAAAAATCCCTACGCGAAGATTTCTTCTTAGAAGACTCTGGCGGTCTAATTACAAAGAAAAGTTTCACAGATTGTGTTGAGAAACCCAACAAAGGTTTAGCTGTAACAGCTCTATACCATGAGTTTGAAAGTAAATTTGGGCAACTTGATGCTGAAGACTGACAAAGTATGGAAGGTTAGAAGATTGAATTATTTCTTAAGGCTGCAGATCCCATTCTGCAAGAGAAGCTTACTGATTGCCTAGAGGATGCTACCTTCGAATCGGGAGTCAAGATTGCATGGATAGATGTTACTGATGCAATTAACATGATTGCTCGAAGGGAGCGGATACGACTAAGATTGGTCTCTCCTTCAACTTCAACAAATCCATTGATGGAGCCTATTCCACCTTCAAAAGTCCCTATTCCTTTGATTAACCAACCAACTCTTTCTTCTTCTGTTCCTTCTAAAAATGATGTCATGGATAAACTCATTAAAAGCATGCGTGACCTTCATTTGAATCTTACATAAATTAGCTCTAAGGTGGAGAAGCTGGATGTCAAAGTTGAGGAAGGAGGACAATCATCAACTCAAAGACCCATGAGAGAAGGCTTTAAATGGCGTTGTATTTGGTGTGACAGCCAACAACATGACAAGAGGGAGTGTTTTGCCTTCTGTGAGGCTGAAGCACAGAAACTCGTCTTTTGGAAAGAAGGAAAAATTCATGCAGCTGAAACTGGTCTTCCACTAGAGCCAAATTTTGGCAATGGTGGAATGAAGAAAAGATTAGAGGATTTAGCTGTAAAGAATGCCTACGCAGCAATTGATACAGCTACCTGTGGACTACAAACTGAGCCAACTAAATCTGACTTGAAAGCATGTAAAGATGATGTGCAATCTAAAATATGGATGTAGGCATTAGATCAAATGGAACGCGGCAAAGCAGTCAAAGATGATTTGACTAATGCCAGTCAGTGTATTCGAGAAACAATTGGTTGGAAAGAACCGGTAGATTCTTTTTTCACTTTTGCACATTTGGCTGATGTCAATCGTAAAGAGGTCTTGATTGAAGAAAAGAGAAGAAGAGAAGATGAGCATGGCCCTTCCACTTCTAGCCCTCCAAAACGGGTAACTAGAAGAACACCTGAGCAACCAAAGCTTGCTGAAAATATAACCCCAAATCAAAAGATAGAAGATGTGCCACAAACAAAGAAGGCCAAAAGAAAGAAGAAAGGCAAGCAGCCAGGCTACAATTTGCAGTCTAACATAGAATTTACAATCGATCCCAAACGAGTCCTAGAAGAACAAATTCTGGGAAGCAAAATTGAATTCACCTTAGGAAAAATTCTTAGAATTTTCAAACAAGAATTCCATGATGTAATTATTAATGTAATCAAAAGAAAAAGACAGTATATTGGTGATGATGCTGAAGAAATAGTGCATGCTTTTTTGTAAGCTCTTAGAGTCTATGTGCAGCATGAAGAGAAGCTGATTGCACAAGGAATTCAGCTTGAAGTAGTTAAAGAATTGATTGCAACAATTGAAGCTGAAGATAAAGAAAGAATGGATGCAAAAATTAAAGAAGTGAAAGTTGAAAATGTAATGGTCGATTGGTCCAAATCAGTTGGGCAGCCCACCTCTCAAAAGAAGGTTGTCTACATCACATGCATGAAGAGGAAGAAGCTTGGTTCATTCCAAGCAATCACTACTCTTATATGCATTGGGCAAGAGTAACAACAGAGACAATTGTCAAAATTGGAGAAAAAGAAATACCATGTATTGCACTCTTAGACCATGGTTCTGAGATAAACATTATGGCAAGGAGTGTCTATGAAAGTGGCGGATGGCCCATAGATGTTGATCCAGGCTGGTGAATGAGAGCTGCAAACAACTCTTCAGGAGAATTATATGCTGCATGTCCTAATGTGCAGGTAACTATTGGAGATATAAAAGACAATTTTCATTTCTTTGTCCAAGACTCTTGTAGTTACCCTATCATTCTTGGAGAACCCTATATTTCTGAAGCTCATTTGGAAACAAAAGCTCTTGATGATGGTTCTTCCTATGCTCGCGAATCCAAAGCAAGGATAATGAACAAGCTATCCAATTTCTTACTGTGTGTTATAATCATCATTGGAACAGAGATCGATTGCGTGATTATCATGTGCCTCTCCTAATGCCCAAGAATCACTAAAACAGAAACGAGGCATAGACGTGCATGTTAGACGCGCAAAGTCAG
Source organism: Lygodium microphyllum (assembly GCF_053477565.2). Classification (NCBI taxonomy): domain Eukaryota; kingdom Viridiplantae; phylum Streptophyta; class Polypodiopsida; order Schizaeales; family Lygodiaceae; genus Lygodium; species Lygodium microphyllum. The sequence continues at coordinate 139,643,823 of NC_141148.1, forward strand.
GCGCGTCTATCAGAGCGTCTATAAGTGCGTGTAAAAGTGCATGTAAATAGATGCGAATTTTGCGTCTATATATCCGTGCAAATAGATGCCAATATAGACGCGCCATTAGATGCACAATTATTTAACCACCTAAAATTAGCAATTCACATAATTAAAAAACCAAAGTTAATAATTATTTAACCACCTGAAATTGATTCTTGAGCATGCACATGTGCGCATGATAAAAACCATAGAATTAAGAATACACATTGAATCATTGAATTAAAAAAATAGAGTTAATAATTACTTTTTCATTGCTCTCTAATGAATGGCAGTTCCTCTAGTTGACAAGCTTGATATAAGTAATTAGCGACAAGCGACAGAAACCTTGCAATTAGTAGCAAGCATTGCAATATGTATCTCGTAATTTCTCTACGTACTTGAAGATGATAAAAGATACTTCCTTTTTATTATGGAAAATTCAATTTAGCTTTAAAATTGACTATTGATTCTTGAGTATGCACGTGTGCGCATGATAAAAACCATAGAATTAGGAATACATATTGAATCAATAAGCAAATTAAGTATGTTACAGTGAATGATCCATCTCATCTTCAATGAGATCCGCCCTTGCTAAACTATCTACTTCTAGGTCTATGTTACCAAGAGGTAACGAAACAAATAAGTCTATCCCACTATCAAATGTGTTGCTATATTGCTCAATAACTTCATCAATATCATCGACAATCACATTATTGTCTTCTTCTGCATTTCCTTGAACATCCTCGTGAGGTTCATCTTGTACTATATCACGTATATAATCCATTATGGTGTCATCATGCACATCATCATTAATTGTTGGATTGTCATCTGCTATCTCCATGTCGGTAATATTACCACATATTGGTTTTGAACGATTAGATATATGGATGACATACCACCATCGGTTATTGTTTACCATTGGATGATACACAACCTGTATTTGAAAAACAAAAGCAAAAAACTTAAGTACTTATTATATTGTGTATATGTATCACATGTATACATATAAAAAAATTAGCCTTTGCATATATACCTGCTCGCATTGTTGAGGTAGTACTAATGTGTCATTCTTGTTTTGGTGAAATTTTGTAGAGTCAATGATTACAAAACCACTTGGATGACGTCTGATTGTGCAATGCTCACCATTTGTTACCATTTCTTTAAACCACTTCACATCCAATACATATATAAAGAATCGTCTAAAGTCAAGCTTCAAAATATCTTGGATCAAGCCACAATAACCTTCCATGGTACCATTGGCATCCTCGAAGTGAGCAAGGACACCACAATCTTGGGTATTTCTCTTTTCATCTATATGTTGAGTTCGAATATGTTTACCCTCACACCAAAGTGCATTAATAATGTGCACTAGTAGTAAAAGATAAAAGATCAAACATGTCAATTATTTATATAAAATAAAACTTATAGAAACAAATTAATTGATAGTATGTCTCACCTTTGATAAGCAACCTCGTGCGTATTCCCACTCTTCTTGAGATATATTAATTTCCTCCTCTTTTTCCATTCTCTCCATTTCCTCATGTAACCAATCTATATCAATATGTCGTGGGAGCACATTTAGATGATCTGGAAATGAGACATTATGTCCATATCTAGTGCGAAATTCTTGTCTTTCGCTTTTTCTTCTTACCCTTGCTTCATTATATAGTGTCACCCATTTGCTCATTACATCACTATTGAGCACACAAAAACTATTTAACTTACGAAGTTCTTCTTTTGTTAGCACTTTACTCATTCCTTTTCCTTGAGGTACTATAGAGGTTCATCCTCAAGTCTTCATCATCTTTCCATAGTCGTGGTTGAGAGGGATCCACTTCAGCAAGATATTCAAAGATATAAACAAGGGATGATTGCACTAACCAACCCTCAGCCATGCTTCCCTCAGGCCGTGCTTTTTTCCTCACAAAATCTTTCAAGGTTTTCATGAAGCGCTCAAGAAAAAACATCCACCTTACATGAACTACCCCACAAAGTGCGATCTCATCAATCAAATGTACGAGTAAATGTAATTGAGTAGTCAAAATGGATCGAGGAAAAATTTCCTCCACCAAACAAACCACCTCAACAAATAATACTCGAGCATCTTGCAATGTGTTTGGATCAATTTCCTTCGAGCTCACGTATCTGTCAAGATATATTTGAGAATTGTTTATTTTTGTGTAGAAATTCAAAGACATATAATGAAAAAATACAATGTATACACACCTCACAAGCTCTCCCATCAGGTAAATGATATCACGTACATATTTGGATATACAATGGGATATGCTAGTAGGAAGTACGAACTGAATGTAAACAATATTCATAGATCAAATGATTAGTTGAGGAAAAAGTCATCATACCCCAAAGTTTACACTTGAACATAAGTTTTATATGTTTTATACTTGAACATAAGTTTACACTTGAACATAAGTGTGTCTGCAGGGATCCTCCATTTTCCATCACTTGGACGATGACTAACATGCCATGACATGAGCTTTCCAATAGACTTACACTTGAACATAAGTTTTATACGTGGAACAATCGAAAAATGTCGCAAAACCTTACGAGGCACATCCATTGACTTCATCTCCACTTCGTATCTTGATTCACCACAGACAGGACACTCTCGTGCGAACTCATGAATCCCACGAAATAAGACACAATCATTGACACATGCATGGATCTTGACATAATCGAGGCCTCCGAGAGATGTCAAGTAATGTCTTGCTTGCTCTCTCTTAGTTGGCAATTTGTTTCCTTTTGGAAGCATTTGTGATAATAACCTACATATATTTTTAAAAGTGAGTTAAAAAACCACCAACATATATTTCTGTCTGATTTCAAAATAGAACAATTAATATTATGATTCATAAGCCAAACTGAATTGATACCTACTTCAATAATGCATCCAAACTGACATTACTCCATCCATAAATTGTTTGCAAGTTAAGTTTCTCGAGGGACGCACGAAGAATGGAGTACGTACAACCTTCATACAACGGAGTAGATGATGCTACATATAGTGGATCATCTGGCTTCGTAGAGTGACCTTCTCCCTGAAATGGTTGCGAAAATAGATGGTGTACCATGTTGTCCAAAATCTCATTCTCTATGGCTTGATGGGGCATTTCATGAGGGCTACTATCATGGTCGTCAGTCTCTACTCTTCTTGAACTTTGCCTCCTCGCGTCGATGTTTTGCAGCCTCTCGACGCCGCGGAGGGAGCATCTGAGGATGTGGCACCGCATCCTGCTCAACCACAAAAGGGAGTTTCATGTACGTTGATATATAATTCCCGTAACATAGACATGCAATCTTAGTGGTAAAAAAAAACAATGAATACCAGTGATTTTTCTCGGTCCCATTCTCCATACAAGTTGAGGTGTGACATTGCAATTCGACGTGCTCGAAAAATACACCCTCGACAACGATCACACATGCATTTAATTTTTCGTCGTAGCCATGCATCTCGATTATGAAGACGCAATGTTTCATCCTCACTTGAGGATGTGCTCATTGACTCACCAGCTTGCACCGCACTAGGTGATGACGACGTCGACATGATTAAACCTAATTCATGACAACATCAAAATATTTGTCATTCATATGTTTACATAAGATCTCAATTTTAAATATACAAAAATCATCATAAATACATTAAAACTTATGATAAGAATTCACTATCAAAACTTATCTTAAAAACAAAAAATTATGATAAAGCCCAAATGCGCGTCTATATCCGCGTTTAACTACGCGTCTATATTGGCGTCTATTTTCGCGTCTATATTCGCGTCTAGACTCATGTCTATCTGAATAATAGATGCACATATACACGCGAAAATAGACGTACACGTCAAAATTCAAACCATACTTAAATCATTTCTTTTCAAACTGCGCCTTTTCTTTCATGCGTTTTTTGCGGTTTTGAAGCTTGAATTTAGCCGACATGCAGTCTCTTCATGCCTCACCTCCTCATAACTCACCTCTTCTTTCATTTCAAACACACAAGAAGGGAAAAAGGAAAGCCAAGGAAAGGAAGAAAGAGAGAACAAGAAAGAGGAGAACAAGAAGAAGCAGCAAGCAAGCAAGCAAGCATCAAGGGGGGGTAACTTACCAAGGAGAGGAAGAAGGAGAAGGAAGAAGCGCCACCACCTGCCACACCAAACACCCAAGGTGACTCTCTCTCTCTCTCTCTCTCTCTCTCTCTCTTTGTCTCTCTCTTCCTCTCTCTGCTCTGTCTGTGTATTTAGGATTTGTGATTCCATTATGTATTGCATTTTGTAAATCATCAATGGCGGTCGTCGGCCTAAAGACCGAGCGCGTCTGATAGCGCGTCTACATCTCAGTGTAGACGCAGACATAGATGCGAAAAATGTTTCCTCTCAGAGCGTCTGAGGGCGCGTCTTACAGCTTGTGTGCTGGCGCGTGTGCTCTGTAGTGTACATGCGATGATACACGCACTGCACAGATTAGTTGACCTGCAGACTACACACGATTATACACATGCATTGACTTGGGATGCGCATCTGACAGCGCGTTTGTGCTGCATATTAGATGCGCAGATAAATGCGCTTCATAGAAGGTTCACTCTGGAATGCGTCTAAGGGTGCGTCTAACCTGCAATGTAGACGCGGGGATACACGCGCCAGGTCTCCCAGTTCTGATAGTAAACAATATATTTTTGCAATGATGAATGTGACCAATCCCATGTTTGTGTTTATCAGTTTTCTTTTTTAAGAGAAGTATTAACACTTAAGTGTTATGCTCAATGTCTAAAGAAAGCTCTTTGAAAATGTAGGTAATATATGATTTTTTGTATGCAAATAAATTTGTCTTTTTCTGTGTTTTTTTTGCAGATGTCGTATTCTGGTTCATCTAGCAATGACCCAGATGTGGATCGCATGAATGATACATTGGTCTCCTTTGGCAGGGGGTCAATACATTTTTTGGAGGTTTTCCTAGTAGGGAAGACTTCATGGGAGAGATGACCAGACACCTTGGCCGCTCTCCCACAGCAGATGAGGTGTTCAGTGTCATGTCTGGGACGCCTCTGGCGTCTTTGCCTGGCACTACTTCCCAGACTCCACATGCAGGTACTCCACATACAAGTACTCCATATGTAGGTACTCCATATGCAGGTACTCCATATGTAGGTACTCCACGTGCTCCACATGTATCGGCTGAAGCATAAGCATCTGCAGAAGCACGTGCATCTGTAGAAGCTCGTGCATCCAGCGAGGCAGAGGGTAGTCGACAGAGAGGGAGGAGGGAGAGTCAAGGGGAGGACGAGGCTTGTGTGGGGGTTGCCTAGGAGGTGGCGAGTGATCACCCTCACCAGTAGATCACGTAGAGGAGGTTGTACGCCAGTACTATAGAGTTACAAATGCTGGTGGCATCTTTCATGATGATGAGGGAAGGGATGTAATGGCGTACATGAGGAGCGTCGTGCATGCGACGTATAAAGATTGTTTCATTGCCTTCAATAATTAGAAAAGCGGCTTGTGGTAGGAGGTGTTGAGGGCAGTCCATAGGAGGTACCCAAATCCTGAGGGTCAGCGATTCTCGGATGATTGGGAACGTACAAAAGTGAGGGACATGCTTCACAACAAAAGATCCCACCTCATGACACGGGCCAGGGACTCACTGCAGAGGATGGAGGAGGGGCGTGGAGCCTATAGCCAACCACCTATGTGCCACCGCATAGAGTGGAAGAAAGCCAAGAAGAAAGCAGCTGAGAAAGTGAAGAGTTGCTAGCATGCAGAGGCGCGACGGATCCAAATGGGAACAATGGGATTGTCGCATTACAGATCGGGCGGCAGAGAGTCGTGGGAGGCAGAGTTTGTAAGTATATTTTGATTTTTAGTTTTTTTAAATTTATATTTCTTTCAATTCTTTATATATTTTAGTCTAATATATTGTGACTCATAATTGTTTGTATATCTCTAAATGTTTTGCAGACTACCATCGTTGGTAGGACACCTACTCCTAGAGAGGTAGATTACCATCGAGGCCATAACCGCGCAGCGACATGGCTTCACTTTTATGAGGAGGGTCTCATCACTGAGGACCAATACAACTGGGCCATGAGGATTCGACAGCTAGAGGAGGTATGTTTTTCTTACTTTCCTATTAAAAGTATAGCTAATTATAACTTTTTCTCCACCTTGTCTATGTAAGCAACCCTGATCTTTTATGTGTGTAGGCGAACCCGGATGTGAAGCATAGCGAGGAGGGGGATAGAGACGCTAGTAGCCATGGTGGTACTAGCGAAGATGTTTCCTCTTCAGATTCATAGAGGAGCACCATACCTCCTCATGAGGCCTTCTTTTCTTGTATATGTGTGATATCTCTGTGAGCCTACTACTTGCGGCCATGCTTTAGGTCGCAAGCACTTAAACTTCCCTTGTAAATGCTTTTGATATATAATGAATACATGGACTTTTATTTTCAATTCTCATGCCCATATGATACATTGTCTTTTTCCCAAATACACAATCTGATGTATGGGAGGGGAAAAAAAAAACAAGAGAGCATGTGGTTGCAAAGACCAGAGAGCATGTGGTTGCTTTGTGCTCTCTTGTTTTTTTTTTCCAGTTCTGTTTTGCGCGTCTATCAGCGCGTCTAAATTGCAGATAATTCGCGTTTATACGCGCATCTATGATGCAGACTACACGTGCTTATACACGCGCTTCATAATTCAAATTTAAAAAAGAAATTAAATATCTTTTTTTTAAAATGACATTTTTTGTTTTCCATTCACGTCTATCAGTGCTTGTAAAAGCGCGTCTACCAGCGTCTCTATATGCGCGTGTATATGTGCATCTATTTTGCATCTATTTGTGCGTGTAAATTCGTTGATACATGCGATTATAGACGTGGAATGGTAGACGCACAAATAGACGGGCCTCATAGACGCGGCCGTAAGAATTTCTCTATATTCAAAAATCGCGTCTAAATGTGCGTTTATGAGGCCTTTTTGTTGTAGTGAATTCAAGGGTTTTCAGGATGCACTACTGTAAAAGGAGGCTATGGCAGTGCTTCATGTAAAAAGATTGTACCTCCTCATACTTCAGAAATTGAGTCTCTAACAAATCCACATGTATGTACAGTCAACAATATGGGCTGTTATAAGCCTCTTTCAGCATGACTAAAGCTGAAAGAAAATATTTATGTCATATTAAAAGGGAGTTGAAAACTTATGACATGATGGTAGGAAATGAAGATATTTATGGTTTTTTTTGGGCTGGTTACCGTTGACACATTGGCTGAAATATATGTAGCTGCTCATGTTGAAAATCAAGCTGAAAATCAGTCCATAGAATTATATACATTGGATTTTTATCAAACAATTCAAGAATTTTTTGAACAGGAAGATATTGGTTTACTCAACAAAGCTAAAATGCAAGTAGAGACAAAATACAAGACGATGGATAAGAAAGTCAAGCCTGTGTGGCAGTTCCACTGCCTCCTGAAAGTGAAGGGCTAGCTGATAGGGTAGCAAATCAGCCAAGTCTTCAAGATCCTTCCAACATTGAACACAAGTTTACATTTGAAAGTATAAAAGAGCTCAAAATAGGAGAATTCTTTCCTTTCACGGTTGAAAAAGCCTCTTTTATGCAAATGCTAATGAAACATGGAAAAGCTTTACATTTCAACCAAGTGAAATAATGTGTGGATCCAAATATTGTGACTCCTATGGTCATTTTCATGGTCCCACATGTGCCTTGGAAACTAAAGCCCATTCCCATTCTAAGGGTGCATTTGCCCAAATTACTGGAACTTCTAAATGAAAAGATCATAATGAAGATTTTAGAACCTTCTTCAGCACCTTACTCAAATTGATGGTTTGTTATGCCCAAGAAAAATGGATCTTTACGATTCATTCAATGTCACAATCCGAAATGTTGATTCAAGTCTAATTGTTAATGAGTTTGCTGAAGCTTTTGAAGGGAGAGCAATTTATGGGCGACATATATTCTGGATATGACCAATTTCAGCTTTCATTAGAAAGTCGAGACATTACCACAATGAAGATACCTCTTGGATTGGTCCGCATGTGCACTCTATCACAAGGTGCAACAAACTCTGTAGCCCATATGATGAATGACATGCATAAAGTCTTAAAGGACTTTATTCCGCAGCTTACTCTTCCATTTCTTGATGATGTACCTATCAAGGGGTGTGAAGGCTATGAAAAGAATGAGGAGCTTGACGAAGATGGTTATAGGACATTTATAGTTAGCCATATTCATGAATGTGACAGGATTTTGACAAAGCTAGAAGAGGTTCATCTTACCCTTTCTGGAGCTAAATCAATTTTTGGAGTTGAAGAAGTCCTAGTGGTCAAACATCTGTGTGGCCCCTATGGACGCAAACCTTCGCCAATCAAGATAGATGCCATCAGCAAAATGCAAGAAAAATGCACAAATGTTTCAGAAGTAATAAGATTTCTTGGTGCATGTGTATTATATCTCATATGGATACCACATTTTGCTCATCTAGCCAAAATATTTATCAATTATTAAGAAAAGGTCAAAGATTCTCTTGGGATAAAGAGCATACTCTCACTATGCGTAAATTAAAAAAGCTATTAATTTCAGCCCCTACTCTCAAAAGGGCTGATTATTCAAATGGTCAACCCATCATCCTTACTATGGATACAAGTCTCATGGGGATAGGATGGGCTGTTGGCCAAGAAGATCTTGAAGGTAGCAGGTAAGCAATTCATTTTGGAGTAAAGGTTCTCAATGAACGTCAAAGAAAATATTCACAAGTAAAAAGAGAATTGTGGGGAGTTGTAATAGCATTAAAGTGTGATCGTGAATACTTTATAGGTGCTTTCATAGTGGTAGAAACTGATTGTCTTCCACTCTTGGGCATGATTGCCAATTGTTCTACACCCAACATTGCTATGCTAAGATGGATTGCATATATTAAATCTCTCAACCCTGAATTAAAGCATATTGTAGGAAAGGAGAATCCAATTGCTGACATGTTGTCATGAGCAAGATATGGCAATGAAGAAGAGCTGATGGAAGAATATGAATTTGAAGAATCTATACTTGCCGAATTCCATTCTGCGGCTACTGAAAGTGCCTTTTCAATTTTTGCTGCATATAAAAACCCAACGCTGAATATTGCAGGTGTAGCTGATCTTTTTAATGGTACAGATTTAAGTACAACAAGAACAAGAAAAGGTACTGCTATAATTCACCAAACAGCAACCAAGATCAAAGATTTGTCTATAGAAGAAGGGTGGTCAACTAGAAGCCAGCATGCTCATTGCATTACTCAAGTTCTAGTCCATTTCCTTGAATAAGATTATGAAGAAGATGGGCTGAAGATTGGCCAATATTTGAGCACAATGAAGAAGAAAGAGAGCTGGACTGATGAAGAGTTCAAGCATATTAAGAGGAAAGCTTATGGCTTCTTTCTTAAAAATGGGCATCTATGGAAGTACGCAAAGAAGAAGAAAGGAGTGCCTGTCCGAGTTTTATGTAACAAAAGGTTGCAACAACAGGTAATGAAGGAATTTCATGAAAGCTTATGGGCTGGCCATAGAGGCATATGGGGAACCTTTATTAAAGTCAAAGAAAAATATTGGTGGCAGAACATGTATCAGGACATAGAGCATTTTGTTAAAACCTGTTATATGTGTAAGATGTACTCTATGGCTTAGCATCAAGATGGGTTACAACTGACTGATCCCTTGTCTATACATTATAGATGGGTTGTTGACCTTGTAACCATGCCTACAAGGATATGGAATATGTGGTATTTAGTGCTTGCAAGAGAAGATCTAACCAATCAAGTTGAAGGTAAAGCTTTAACAACCAAGACCACTCATGTTGTTTGTCACTTTTTGCTTGAAGAAGTATTTTGTAGATATGGCTGTGTTGGCAAGGTAACTACAGATAGAGGAGAGTTGGATGCCAATGAGGCATGCAACTTCTTTTCTCAATCAGGTTTAAGTTGGCTTTAACGTCATCCTACAACCTTGAAGGCAATGGGAAAAGTGAGAGAGAGCATTAACCTATTCTCAAAGCTCTAGCAAAGTCTTGTAGAGGAAAGATCAAAGAATGGCCTAAAATGCTTCCTTTCGCATTATGGACTGACCAGACTACTCACAGTGCTGTAGCTGGCTATATGCCAACTAAACTTATGCATGGGAAATAACCAATTATGCCAATTGAAGAATCTATTCTCACATGGAGTCTTCTACAGTGGGAGGTAGGCGCATCAGCAGAGAAGAGTTGCTAACTTTGCACATATGGCAGCTAAAAAGAAGGCCTGAAGATGTTCATGTAGCTATTGAGAAGCTAAAAACAACAAGACTAAAGAACAAAATAAGATTTGATAGGCAACATCAACTTTGGCCAAGAGCTATTCAAGAAAATGACTGGGTGCTTATCTATGACAACAGCCTAGACAATCAATACAATGCTTCTAGGAAGATGGTAAAGAGTTGGTTTGGCATGTATGTGGTAAAGGACATTCATTTCAATGCCACATATTCATTGGTTGAATTAGATGGAACAAGCATGAAGATACCCATAGCTGGAAAAAGAATCAAGCTCTTCAAAAGAAGAGAAAGTTCAACATAAAAACTAGAAGACTTGGATATAATCCAAGTGCATGAAGAAACGGAGGAAGAAGATGACTTCAAAGATGGAGAAGAGGACATGATGGAAGATGTGAACAACATAAAGTGGCACATGCCAAGGGATGTGTAGGTTAGGAGGGGGTGAATGTCATGAGATTCTTTGCCCATGGACTAAACATAAAATTTTTAACCTTTACATATATTAATTAGTAGCCTGTAATCTAGACATACTACAAGAGATTTGCCTAGTGTAATAAAACATAAAACCTAAGTCCACCAGCATCATATGGCATAGTGAAACAAAGATGGGGGGATCTCTGCCTTAAAATGCAATAAATTATTGAGATATTGAGCTTCACTCATGATATGCCAGGGTGACCGTTGTGCATTTATGTCACCAACTTGTCAGCAGATGCGGTTGGTACACCACCCATGAATAATAGCTAGATGACAGCTATCCTTATCTACTCTAGTTCGTGGCTCAGTTAGTATGCCACCTTAGTTAGTTGAGTTTGGTTTGAGACCCATATATAGGGTTCTTCTATTTCTATGTACTTGAGTTCTTTTGGCTTACACAACTAAGAAGAGGAAAACTGTTTTCAGCCTCCATCTTTGTGTGTATTCCCCCATTGTGTAAGCAGGAAAGCTACAAGTGAGACTCCTTCCTTCTCTCCCACAATCTTGACATGGTATCAGAGCCTTGTTCATGGTAAGGAGCTCAAGAAAGAAAACCAAGTTCGTGGTGTTCTGGTAAGAGGACCAGTGTTGCTTTCATTTTTCTGTTTTGGGAGCAAGTCTTTGCAGGTAGCATAGCCGGAAAGTGCAAGAATGCATTGTCTCAGATTGAGACGCGTGAGTGGGCTTTAGCCCTTGGTTGCTATGTTTTTTTGATTTGAGGCCATTTCGGGGCCTGTTTTGGAGGCGGAAGTTTTCTGCACGCACTTAGGAAAATGCCCTATTTTATGCTGTGCGACCACCATTCTACAGGTCGGTGAAAAGTTACCATAGAAATTGCATCGTATGCTTGTGTGCAGAGACATTGGGAGTTACAGAATCATCCCTGTTGCCTATTGATGAAAAATCGTCACTAGGAAGTGACTGTGTGGTCAAATACCACCTTCATCAGTTTTGCAAATTTGCCCTTGTGAGGCTGAAGCTGTGTTTTTTGCAGTGACAGAATTTTTTGCAGTGTTCTATAATGGCGTCTGATTCTCTTTCACAGATTGTCACTGAAAAGCTTGACAAGAACAACTTCCAAGCATGGAAGTTTAGAATGACGAATTTCCTTATGGGAAAAGGATATTGGGAATTCGTTGCAAGAAATGAAGAAGAACCAGTTCTTCCTGATGTTCCCAATCAACAGCAAATGCTGGCATTTAAAGCATGGCATGAGAGAGCCAAGAAAGTTATGTACTAGCGGTCTATCAGCATTTCAAACTCTATGATTGTGCATATTCAAGATGCAAGTACGCCAAAGGAGGCATGGGATACTTTGTCAAAAATGTATAGCACAAATACGCAAGCCAGGAAAATGCAGCTCAAGCAAGAGTTGCACAATGTGCAAAGAGAAAGTATAAGCATCAATGACTACCATATGAAGGTGAAGAAGATTGCAGATGCACTTGCTTCCATTGGGTCGCCAATGGAAGATGATGATTTAGTTTCTGTGACCTTGAATGGTCTAGGAAAGGATTATGCACAGTTTTGAACATCCATTTCCATCCGTGAAAGATTTCCTGATTTTGAGGAGTTGATTGCTCTTCTAATTTCTGAGGAGCAGAGAAATGGTGGTGCGTCTTCTTCAGGAGGAACTTCAAAAGAAGTTGTCTTCTACTCAAATGCTGGAAGAGGTAGAGGTAGAGGTAGAGGAGGCCGATCTGGAGGCCGTGGTAGAAATCAGAATATGCAGCAAACTCAAGAAAACCAGTCCTTTGGAGGAGGACGTGGTAACTCTAGAGGCAGGGGGAGCCAAAGAGGTCGTGGTGGATGGCAAAGAGGCCAAAATGCAAATAGCAATGTTGAATGCTACTACTGTGGTAAAATGGGTCATATGGCTAAAGACTGCTATAAAAAGCAGAATGGCATCATGAATGGAAAATTGCAACAAGGGAATTATGCATTTTTTAGTAGACAGGGTGATGACAGAAATGAGCATTTGTTTATGGTGCAGCACATGACCAATTCTGTGACAAGTGCAGAAGAAAGCAACGATGTGTGGTATGTTGACTCAGCTGCATCAAACCACATGACAGGTCATGCAGAATGGATGCAGGATGCAAGGAAAATGGAAAAACCAGGATTTGTGGAGACTGGTGATGATACTGCACATCCTATTGTGCAGATTGGAAAAATTCCTTTGTCTATGCAGGATGGGAAAAAGAAATACCTGTCAGATGTATTTCATGTCCCGAATATCACCAAGAACCTGGTTTCTGTTGGTCAAATGATTGAGCAGGGCTTGCAGGTCATATTTAATTCTCATGGATGCTTTGTTGAGGATATGAAAAATAAAGGTCGCTTGATAGCAAAAGGAAAGAAGAAGGGTAGAATGTTTATGTTGGATGCAGACATGCCTGAATTGAGTGCAGCAATGTTTGCACATGGGACCGGTGTAGTTGCAGATATTGATATCTGGCATAAACACATTGGTCATGTTAATGTACAATGACTAAAATCAATGCAAGCCCAAAATATTGTTGCAGGATTGCCTAAATTCAAGGTTGCAGAAATGCATAAGGTATGTGAAGCTTGTCAATTCGGAAAACAGGCAAGAAAACCATTTCCTAGACATGTTCAAGAGAGTAAGAAGCCATTGGAATTAATCCACTCTGATGTATGGACTACTAAAGATGCATCTCTTGGAGGCTGTCATTATTTTGTCACTTTTATTGATGACTATAGCAGAAAAGTTTGGGTGTATTTTATGAAAAAGAAAAGTGAAGTTTTTGGGCATTTCAAAACTCTTAAAGCTATGGTTGAAAAAGAAACAGGCCTGCAACTAAAATGCCTAAGGTCAGATGGAGGGGGAGAGTACCTCTCAAATGAGTTTGCAAGGTTCTTGCAGGAGCATGGCATAAAGCAGCAATATTCATGTAGTCATACCCCACAACAAAATGGAATTGCAGAAAGAAAAAACATGCATATTGGAGAGGTATCTCGTGCCATGCTCAATGAAAAAGACCTGCCAGATTTTTACGGGCTGAGGCAGTTGCTACAGCAGTCTACATAATGAACAGGACTCCCACTGCAGCAATACATGGCATGACTCTAGAAGAGAGGTATACTGGTAGGAAACCAGATATTTCTCATTTGAAAATTTTTGGTTGCATTGCCTATGTTCATGTGCCAGATGAGTTGAGATCCAAGTTGGATCCAAAAGCTGAGAAGTGCATCTTTATTGGTTACTCTCTGCAGCAAAAAGGATATAGATGCTATAACCCTTCTACTCGTAAGTTTACAGTGAGCAGAGATGTTGTTTTTGATGAGATGAGTAGCTGGTATAAACCAGTAAATGTGATTGATAATGTAGATGCACAAAATGGTAATGCTACACAGAATTCACAGCAATAGTCACAAGATATTAGTGGACCAGGAGCGTCCTCTAGCACTGGTTCACATTCTTCGCCATGGACAGGCAGATTGAGATCAGGAGAACCTTCTCAAAGCAATGCAGATAGTGGTATGCAGGTATCACGAAAAGGAAAAGAGAAGGTAGATAAGCCCATGTTTGATGTGAATGCAGGTCACTCTTATATGGATGGTGAATCCAGTGGCTCAGAAGAGAGCATTGATGATGAGTTGGGTATTCCTTCTATTGTTACACCTGGAGTAAGGAAGACCAGGGATGTTTTGAGAGCACCTAGGAGTGAACCTACTTTGCACAGGTCTACCAGAGCTAGGTATCTTGTGGATAGGCTGAAATATGATGGATTTACAGCCATTCACTATGCCTATATGGTCAACGTGATACAGGAACCAGAACCCACTTCTTTTGAGCAAGCTATGGGAAAAGAAAAATGGGAGAAAGCCATGGATGAAGAAATGGATGCCTTGGAAGCAAATGCTACATGGGAATCGGTACCTTTGCCTAAAGATAAGAATGCAATTGGTTGTAAGTGGGTTTATAAGGTGAAGCACAATGCAGATGGTTCTGTGAACAGATACAAGGCAAGATTAGTAGTCAAGGGGTATGCACAAACATATGGCATTGATTATGAAGAAACATTCAGTCCGATTGCAAGGATGGCAACCGTAAGAGCAGTCATTGCTATGGCTGCATCAAAGGGATGGTCTTTACATCAGATGGATGTAAAGAATGCATTCTTGCATGGTGATTTGCAAGAAGAGGTCTATATGGAGCAGCCACCAGGTTATGTGCATGCTGTTCATCTTGAGTTGTTTGCAGGTTGAAGAAAGCCTTGTATGGCTTGAAGCAAGCACCTACAGCATGGTCTGACAAGATAGGACAGTAACTTGTCACTATTGGCTTTCAGATTTCCAAGGCAGATTTCCCTCTTTATGTGAGAAAAAGAGAGAAAGGTATTATGCTGCTTGTCATTTATGTTGATGATTTGATTATCACAGGTAATAGTGATGAAGATATCCTTCATGTGAAAATGCTATTGAAGCAGAAGTTTGAGATGAAGGATTTGGGAGAGCTACGTTATTTCTTGGGCATTGAGGTGATTAGATCACCATGGGGATATGGCTCTTGCAGAGGCAGTATGGATTGGACATGCTATCCAAATATGGGATGACAAGCTGTAAGCCTATTTCAGTTCCTTTGGAGCAGAATGTGAAGTTGAGCGCAGATGCAGGTGAGCTTCTCGAAGACCCTACTATGTATAGGCGCATAGTAGGAAGTTTGATTTATATGACTATTACCAGGCCAGATTTGAGCTATGTTGTTGGATTGGTAAGTCAGTTTATGCAGGCTCCAAGGAAACTACATTTGGATGCGGCTAGACGCATACTCAGGTATGTGAAGTCCACATTGCAGTATGGACTATTTTATGAGACTGGGGTTCAGATACAGTTGCATGGATACACTGATGCTGATTGGGCTGGTAATACTTCTGATAGACGATCTACCAGTGGATATGTGTTCTCTTTTGGGAGTGCTGCAGTCACTTGGAGCAGCAAGAAACAACCTACAGTTGCCTTGTCGAGCACAAAGGCTGAGTACAGGGGTGTAGCAATGGCTGCATGTGAGGTAGCTTGGTTGCATAAGCTACTTTATGATATGCATCAATCTACAGATGGGCCAGTTGTCATTTATTGTGACAACATGAGTAGTATACACTTGGCAAATAACCACGTCTATCATGCTAGAACAAAGCACATTGAGGTGCATTATCACTATGTGCGGGAGAGGGTTTTACTAGGTCTTATTGATCTAGTTTATGTCATCACAGAGGATCAGGTAGCTGACATATTCACGAAGGCATTGGGCACAGAGAAGCTGCGCAAGTTTAGAGACCTGCTTGGTGTGCAGGAATTGGGATTGAGCTCGAGGGGGAGTGTTGAGATATCGAGCTCCACTCGTGATATGGCAGGGTGACCGTTGTGCATTTATGTCACCGACTTGTCAGTTGTTGTTGCAGATGCGGTTGGTACACTGCCCATGAATAATAGCTAGATGATAGCTATCCTTATCTACTCTAGTTCGTGGCTTAGTTAGTATGCCACCTTAGTTAGTTGAGTTTGGTTTGAGACCCATATATAGGGTTCTTCTATTTCTATGTACTTGAGTTCTTTTGGCTTACACAACTAAGAAGAGGAAAACAGTTTTCAGCCTCCACCTTTGTGCGTATTCCCCCATTGTGCAAGCAGGAAAGCTACAAGTGAGACTCCTTCCTTCTCTCCCACGATCTTGACATAAATTTACCATGGTCCCTTGATAAGATAAATGAATTTGGTCACTTGATCTTAACTATCCTTGCATTGTTTACATGAAGTTGCTACAAGTTTGGTTAGTCGTAATACATTAAGCAAGAAGAAATATGGTCATGAGTAGATGGCTTGGTAGACTTCCTTGAGTTTCATTTTTCAAAAGCCAATGATGAGGTTGTGTACTTCTGATATTCAAAAATTTTAAGTATATTTACAAGCCAAGTCATAAGGAAACTAGAGTTAACTAAGTTAACTATGCATATGACATTGTATATGTCTTGTAGCATTGCCTATGTGACTAATGAAATAGTCAAGAGAGAGATCAAAGGGTACCGTGAACTACACCGCATTTTGCGGGCACAACTCAGGGTTGAGCAGGCACCATGGATGGAGAAGGGGAAGAGGTGTCCAAAGCTACCACATAAAGGGGCAGTTCAAGACATGCAACCATAGCTAACTACTATCCACTTGACATGTAAGTGCTACTCCTTCTGTACTTTGACGAAAGATTTGTGGCAGCAGCACTTATCTTTCTCCCCTTGAAGATTCATGGCATTGCTATGCTTGATGCAAGTGGATATTGCATAGGCATTGTGGAAGGGGTAACAAGAAAGCATCTTGATTGCTCTATGTACATGCTCGAGGCTAAAATAGGTGGCCAATTTTAAAGCAAACAAGGGCAACAAGAATTCCTTCTTCTCCCCTACTTCTACATGCCTACTATTACAAGCTACCTATTGCTTACTACATGCTCTTGAATGTAGGGCTGTTTTTGTACCTCATCAAAGTGACTTCTTGGGAGGTAGATGCCATCTTTATGGGCTGAAGTAGGCAATCCACATAGTGATTTTTGGAAAGTAGAATCTTTTACTACTTTATTGCTTTGTATGGATTGATTTACACTTGTATTTGGTTGATCTATGCACTCTATGTTAAAGAAACAATGGTAAATGGGCCCAGCTACTCTTTTCATTACCCATACTAACCATCACCTACCATATAAAGCATATTCCGATAAAAGTCCCCATAATCGACCAGGTCCTATCTCATCATCATGAATGGAGATATCTAAACTAGGACCACTGTCAGGACCTAAAAAGGCCTGACATAGGATCTAAGGCACTAGCCGGGCCTCAATCACTCACCTAAAACCACCCCACATGGCCTTGCGGATAGGAACATCTAAGACTTTGCATTTGTATGTTTTGTAGTCCAACGAATAATTCTTTCCCACTCCTCAAAGGGAGTCCCTAAACATGCTAGTGTTATACACCATGTAGCACACACACATGGAGCATGCTATCTCGGGAGTTTATGGGCTGATTTGGGCCTGCTATCTTCAGCCATATTCAAAGAGTTAGCTTTAGCAATGATCTTTTAATTCATTTCTTACTTTATAGTTGACATTCTGTCAAAATATGATGTATTATGAGCTCCTATGGCAAGGCAATGTTTGAAGACCATCCATTTATGCTTTGAGTTTGTAATATCTCCCCTTGTGCCTCCCCCATGAGAACCCCCCTTTAAATTTTTTTAAATTTAATTCAATTTTTTTTTACTCTTCCTCTCTTTCCTCGTTGACAGCATGTCGGGGGGAGAGAGAGAGAGGGGGAGTAAAGAGAGAGAGGGGAGCATGCAACCCCCCAGATGGAGGGGTGGCAGTCGTTCAACGGCCGTCTGCCCCCCTCATGAAGCCCTCCCTCCCCACTATAAAAGGGAGCCCCCCTCCCTCATGGCTCAGGCAGTGGCCCCCCCTCGTCGTTAGGAAATTCCGCCCCCCCTCGTGATCTGCAATGCCACCCCCCCTCCGCCTGACAATAGCGCCACCTCCCCCCCACCTGACAGCAACCCCCCCTACTCATCATCATTGCAAGGAGACGCCCCGACACGCTGCTCTGATGGAGAATGTGAGAATTATATCTCTCGTATGCGCATCTTCGAGTGTGGCCCCGAAGCGTAGATCTACAAGGATAGCCGAAAACCCCGCAAGAGTGGATTGCAGCTTGAATCAAGACGGTACCGCAACCACGAATGGTCTATCATCAGGCGTACATATCACTGGAATCAAGACATCACTCCAAACCGAGGTTGCTCTATTATTAAATCATAGATTATAATTATCATGGTGAAAATCACATTCACGTGCATCACATTAATTGTGTGATTGATGGGTAATTGCCTTGGTATGAATCTAGTTGTGATGTTTGTAACAAACAAGATAAATTTCATTGTAAGATGACATCATAATAGGTGAAATTGATTAGGTAATTGCATCGTAAATTACCCAAAAAAATTCTTGCATGAATTCTTGCATAAAGTGCATTGCTCCTTGCACAAGTTCTTGCAAAATACATTTCAGAGGACATCAAAAGAAGCAAAGTGCATCTCCATATCGCAAGATGGATTCTAAGGTACATGTAATAAACTGCAGAAAAGATTAAAGTGCAGCTAGACTCATACAATAATCACATAAAGTTATAAAGATCAGATCATTCAAGAAGGTTATAGATCGTGCAAATAATTACATAGAGGATAATGTTAAGATTGCATGCATAGAAAATACCTTCGCATGCGTGGCATAAAATATCATATGGATTATATCAAAATTGTAAGCATTGAAATGAAGGCATGGCGTTACGTTGCATGCATTAAAGTTGTTGGGAAAATTCATCGTTGTTTGTAATTTACCAAATGGGACTGAGATCCATGAGTCCCATGTCAGAGTCCTTGGTGATTTCAAGAGGGATAGCTAAAAGCGTAGTGCATGTGAGCATTATTAAGAGGGCTTAAGAAGATTATACTTAAGATGGAGTAGGAACTGTTCTAAAAAAAACCATCTTGACCAACCATGGTCAAGGGGATAGAAAATCTTGATCAATGAAGATCAAAGATAAAGGTACATAGGTACTTCAAGGGATCTAGGAGATAACCAACAAGTTGACCAACCGAGGACGACGGGGTTGTCCATGATCTATTTTACAAGGAGACCTAAGGTAAGGATAATTAGGGTTGGTAGGGTACAAACCCTAACCCAAAGAAAAAGGGAAAACAAGAAACCTAGCTTGCCAATCCCCTGGATCGAATGCTGGGAGCATTCAAGAAGAAGGAATCACACCTTAGCAGTCGGTCGTATGAACGACCACTAAAATGATCGTGATTGTACACTTAGGTACATTGTTTGAACTTCTTTGCTCAAGGAACTAATTCAAGGCAAAACACTTAATGCTTTAGGTTAAAATCCTGGAGGGAGAGGTAGGTTCAGTGACTTCCGACTGCCTGCCTAGCCCTATCCAAGGGGGTTGTTAGCCGCGCCAGTTATATGGACCCAACCCGCTGTGAGAGGTCTCTTCGTGGGTGCTGCTGGGAGAGGGAGGATGCTTGGGTGCCAGGGGAGGCTCTGGCTGTAAATTCCTTGCCTCTGAATCCCGCACAAGAGGCTGACATGCCTCGAGATGGGATCTCAAGGCCCATGTACTATTCTATGAGCGAAACTTGGAGCAGCGATCCTGTTGATTGCTGGGATAGCCTTCGGGCATGATGCTTGATGTATTTTGGGTCTATGATAAATAAGGATCAGATATTTGAAAAAGGAACTTACTTGACATTGTTTTTGTGTTAGTGCCTAAGTTACGTGAAGGAACATGTGTTTAAATTGATTAATTAAGGAAGCTGCTTCTGCATGTCAAACATAATGTGGTAGGTAATTAGATAACTAAGCAACCCGAGAAAAGTGCAGTGGACGTGACTTGGATCCGTCCTATAGAAGGATGGTCCTGGTTAGCTGGGAATTTTTCTCAAAAGACGTGACAACAAAACTATGAAGACCTAGCATCAGTAGAGTTAGAATCCCGATTTATCCTGTTTTAGGGGAGCGGTATGGGACTATGCCTTATGGGCAGAGAGGTTGAGCTTTGCATCCCTCTTGTTTCCCATTCTCCATGAACCAATTGTAGCATAAATCTGCTTCAAATCTGTTGTTCCTATGCAAAGAGGTTCATCTGGCACTCAATGCTAACTACTTCCTAGAGACTTGGCTGATAGGAAAGAAACCCTGACTTCAGGTCGGTCCTAAGTGGGAACGGACAGATACTTCCGCTTCGGGGCAGACTCGGGAAGACCTTGATCACAAACTCTGTGACATTCCTTGCGAGTGCCAGGTGGCACTTTCTAGACTCCCCTCTCGAACGTGTCCCACAAGTGGTCAAGCAGACACGTTACAATTGGTATCGGAGCAAACCAATGAGATCTAAAGATTATAAGGGAACTTAATGGAGGAAAATAAAGGGAATAAGGGGATAAACAGGGGAGGGTGAGTAGAATAGAGCACTGTTTTCTGTTGAAAACATTTCTTTACTCACTTAGATGCTGGGTTATAGAGTCACAAAGCATGGAGCAAGTTCTTGGTATTCCAGGTCATGTTCATGACTGTAATGCATGCTTCGAATTATCGTCAAAGGCTTGGCATAATGAATATTCTGGACCGTATCTATAATCCTTCATCTCTGTATGCGAAGCGGACATGGATGGGAGATTCAGGAATATACTACATAGCAGTCCACTGACTCGCGTACCTTCAGACCAACTTGAAGAGAATCAAGTGGATGGAGGATTTAAAGATTGTGAAGCTGTTCATCTTTGTCGAAGCTCGCGTAAATGCAACTTTGCATGTTAGCGATCAGCAAGTCAAGCAGAACAAGTATGTCTATGAAGAAGTGACCCGGGTGATCTCTGCTGACAGAATCAAAGTGTTAGGGTGCTATGAGAAGAACGGGTATCAAAGGAAGGGATGACCCAAGCTTCCTATGACTTACCGTTTCCTGAAAATCCAAGACCCTACTCCATATTATTATTCCGTCCTTGTAGCCAATTGTAATACAATCCTATTTTCCCCAAACTGATGTATCAATCAGCTTGTCCTACTTATCCAAAATAAATGTACTCAAGGGGTTATGCCTTCATGAATAAATAAGACTTTTTACAATTATCTATCTTGATCATAAATGTTAACTAAGGTGTTAAGTGATTAAATCACTTAGCTAAAAATCTGTGCTAGTCATATTAACGTAATATGAGAACGTATGATAAGATGTTAACGTAAAGAATCTTATTGTTCGGACGCAACCCCAAGCGCAGGTTCCAAATCTGGACTCCTGCACTAAGTCTAGCTGTGGTTCAAGAGAAGAAACTCCTTCTCAAACAAATTAAGCCACCCAAGTTTGATGGCAAGGGAAGGACTGTTCAAGCCGACACTGAGATCTGGATTGAGTTCATGGAGGACTATTTTGAGGCAGCAGGAACTGCGCCTTCTAACCAAGCCATGCTTGCCAAACTTAAGCTACAGGTGAAGCGAGACTTTGGTGGAAACAATGGTACAGAGACCAAGCGATCTCGGAGGGGACAGTCACTTGGGATAAGCTTAAGGAAGCTATGCAAGGAAGATATTTGCCACCTGCCTACCACACACAAAAGATGAATGAATTCTATGACTTGAAGTAGCTAGGATTATCCCTTGAAGCATATTCTTCGAAGTTCGTTTCACTCCTAAAGTATGCACCCCTAATGGATATAACACAATAGGTGTCAAAAGTCTGTGTTAGGTTGAATCCACCCATAAACACTCGATTGGAATCAATGCACCCAACGGACCTACAAGATGCACTCATTCGAGCTGCTCCAATAATACAGGAGGTGCAGACCAAAGCAAGGAACAACGGGATTTGGCCTTACAAAGATCAGAATAAGGGCATGTCTAAGGCTCAGACTAAGAGAGCGCAGGGTCAGAATCAGGGCCAAGGAAAGAAAGCTAGGGTCAATGCTGTCAACAACTTTGTTCCAACACAAAGCAATGATCACAACCCACGTTGCTTCCATTGCAACGAGCCCATGGACCTCAAGAGGGAGTGTCCCAAGCTTGGCAGAGGGCATCACCAAGGGCAATTCCAAGGTCACAACAAAGCCACTCATGGCCAAGGAACCATCGCTGTTGCCAGAGGGAGAACCTCCAGTGTTTCCAACAAGGAGCTGGACAATGAAAAAGATCCATCCATGGATGCTGACATTGAGAGGGCAATGATTCACTCCACTCTTCACAAGAAGGGTCCGAATTGCCAATTCTCGGTGATTCAAACTCCATCAAAATATCAAGGTAAAAGCTTCAAAACCTTGATTGACTGTGGCAGTACACATTCCTTCATCTCACCAATCTGTGCAAAGAGATTAGGGATAGCCACAATAGATGCACCTACTTTACTTGTGGAATTAGCAAATGGTCGTGAGGTCACTTGTACTAGGCAAGCTACTAAGGTGAAATTCTTACTGGGTGGGAAGCCAACTTCTGTGAGATTCAAGGTAATGAACCTAGGTGTCCCCGAATGTTTACTCAGAATGGATTGGCTAATACCCAATGATGCCCACATCCACTATGGAAAGGGCCAAGTCTCCTTCCGAAACTCTGAAGGGGAACTAGTCACGACTCAAGGTGAGGCTGGTAAGCCAAAAATACAGTTGGAAAAAGCAACACGGATAATAAAAGGTGTTCAAAAGGGTCTACCTATCTATCTGATTAAACTAAATAAGCTAGATCAGAATCAGGAATCTGGAGAAGAACCTTCATGGTTAAAGGAATACACAGACATATTCCTTGAAGATCTGACGGAACTTCCTCCCCAAAGGGAAGTTGACCCCAAAATCAAACTTGTGCCAAGAGTTGCACCGATGTCCATCCCGAAAGCTATTGAACTGAAAGAGTGACTCAAGCAACCATCAAAAATAAATACCCCATTCCAAGAATAGATGAATTACTTGACCGTCTTCAAGGAGCGAAGGTCTTCTCAAAGATAGATCTCAGATCTGGATATTATCAGATAAGGATCAAAGAAGAAGATATTTCGAAGACTGCATTCAGTACAAGGTATGGACACTTCGAATTCCTAGTGATGTCATTCAAGCTGACGAATGCTCCTGCTACCTTCAACAGGTTAATGCAGGATATCTTTAGGCCCTATCTTGATGACTTTGTACTCATTTTTTTGACGATACCCTAGTCTACTCAAAACAGGGAAAGGATCATGAACCCCAGCTTCACATTGTTCTTGAAACAATGAGAGCACACAAGCTTTATGCCAAGAAGAAGAAGAAGAAGTGCGCATTTTTCAAGCGACAGATTGAATATCTGGGATTTATTTTATCAGAGAAGGAATTTCAGTAGATCCAGCTAAGGTCAGAGACAATCTAGAATGGCCAATACCAACTTCTGTCAAAGAAATATGAAGTTTTCTTGGGTTGACAGGGTGGTACAGAATTTTCATCAAAGATTATGCTTTGATTGCAGCACCTCTGACTAATCTACTAAAGAAGAAAGTAGCAATTGTATGGTCACCTACTGAACAGACCAGCTTTGACAAACTAAAGCAAAGCTTAGTATCAGCACCCATCCTGAAACTTCCTGATCTTAGTAAGGAGTTTGAAGTAGTAATTGATGCTAGCTCACTTGCTTTAGGATGTGTACTTATGCAAGAAGGTCATCCCGTAGCATATTCTTCAAGAAAATTGAAGAGCCATGAAAGGAATTATGCTATCCATGACTTGGAGCTGTTGGCTATCCACAAGAGTCTTAAATGGATTTTCACTCAGAATGAGCTCAATATGAGGCAACGTCGATGGATCGAAGTGCTAGAAGAATATGATTTTGAAATCAAATATAGGCCTGGAAAAGAGAATGTGGTTGTCGATGCACTCAGTCGGCAAGGCATTTCTAAATTCTCTCATTTTGCAAGATCCATCAACAGGAAAGTTTCTAGCCACAAAGGTATCAATGCCAAACAACCCGATTCTTGAGCTAGCAAAAGAAAGGGCATATCATGACTCAGTCTATCAAAAAATGATAAGGGAGATCCCCATCAAGGGTCAAGACCCGAAGCTAAAGAGGAAGTATGAAGATGTCTCCATCAGTAGTGGACTTGTCTACTTTAGGACAAGATTATGTATCCCTACAATCCAAACTCTCAAGCAAAAGATACTTTGGGAAGCCCATGACTCCTGTAACGTGCCCACTCCTCAAATCGCGGGACACATCTTAGCAGTCCATCGAGAGATATATCTAGAAGACGCCGCCCAGCACTCCCAAGGAATAACACGGGGTTTGCAAACTAGGGTCTCTCGAGTCTGGCCCGCAGCGGAACTAATACGGCCGTTCCCACTAGGATCGACCTGAAGTACGGGTTCCTAATCAACATTGTCTAAGGTCAAAGACCGACTTTTTCCTAACATTTCATGTTAACATCTCCTTTGACGAAAGCTCTCAACTAACCCAGACCACCCTTCCGTAGGATAGACCCATTGGTCACATCCACCACGCTTCCCTCGAGGGTTGTTTTAGTTATCTAATTACCTACCACGTTATGCTTGACATATAAAAGCAGCTTCCTTAATTAACCTGTTAGTTACACGTTCATTTACGTAATTTAGGCTACAGACACGAAGACAAGTTAAAACAAGATCAAATACTTCCTTAACTTATCTTCGGATTAATGTGTGTCTCCTGCCCATACAGGAGAATTAAGTGCTCCTTTTTGCCTTTGCAGAAAAATCCTTCCGTCTTTTGGCAATAAAACCCGAAGGTTTATCCTTCCAAGATTCCACCTTGTAACTAGTATCAAGGCCTTGAGATCCCATCCTGAGTCACGTAGAACACTTGTGTAGGGACCGGAGGCATTGGGATTTACAGCCAGAGCCCCCCACTAGCACCCAAGCATCCTCCTACGCCAAGTGATTTTCAAGGAGAGACCTCTCGCGACGGGTTCGGTCCACATTCCTGGTGGGGATTCATAACCCCCTTGGTTAGGGTTTGACGGCTCGCCGGGGGTAGCTAGCGCCATCCTTCCTTAATTATCCCTTTAGGAAATCAACCATAGCTGAAGCAACCAGCATAGTAGCAATTGCTAGGGAAAACATCCCTTTCGTTTCCATGGCAATCAGTCATCTCAGACCCGGCCATGAAATCATCAAACACTCCCAACTTGGGTTAACATCCAAAACCACATTAACAAACAATTGAATGCACAACCTCTTGCTTCAAGGCATCACAATCCCATTGCGTGCACAATCAGAATTTTAATTGGATGTATCAAAAAACTAGCTTAAGGGATTTACAACCTTTTCAAACCACCAAGCATAACTTGGGTCAACAATCCAATTAGGGTTAGGTCACCAGCTTCGACTAAGCTAGGAGCATATCCATCTACGATAGTCCATAGCAAGATCGATAAAACAATCTGCAGGCAATTATACTTATTCCTAATGCACTGGATCTCATGAAGGTCTAGGTTTCTATCCATCGGACTATCATTTCATGTGTTTCTTTTAGTCATGATCACAAAGCATGAATTCTAAATGACTATTCATGCACTGAAATGGTCTAAAAGCTATTATTTTATGTGAAATAATGTGAAAACCTTATCACTTCACGTATGTAAAAGCTATCATTTCATGCATATAAACTCTTGTGCGAATTCCAAACTCTGCCGTTCCATGCATGCAACTTAGTTCCTAGAGTAAACAAAACCCTATGCACGACATCAATCCTTTCATCCCTCCCCCAAGACATATGTCCTAAATTAATTTTTTAATGCTTAGTACCTGGGCTGATTCATGTGTGCTGCGTTGGTCGCTCCGCTCGCCCCTCCAGCATTACCGGTGGCTTGGATGCCTATGCTTCCCGTGACTTTCTTCTTAGGAGCCATTCGTCTCGCGGAGATTGGGCAGTCCGGACCTTAATGGTTTTCGTTTGACACGTTCGGTTGGGGAAGACCGCTGGATGGGTTTCGTTGCCGAGAGAGTGGTTTGGGTGACTTGTGGCGGTTACTCTCTTCTTGCTCTCTCTCTCTTCTTCTTCTTCTCCTACTCTTCTCTCCCTCTCCTTCTCTTCTTCTCCTTTTCTCTTATTCCTCTACTCCCTCTCTCTCCTTCTCTTCTTTTCCTTCTCTCTCGTTTCTCTACTCCCACTCTCTCTCTTCCTATTCTTCTTCTTCTTCTCTTTCCCTCTCTCTTCCTCTTCTTTTCTACTATCTCCCTACTCTCTCTCTCTCATCCACTTCTTCTTTCCTCTTATTCTCCTACTCTGTCTCTCTCTCTCTTCTTTTTCTCCCTTACCCTTCTTCTTCTTCTTATCCTTCCCACTCTCTCTCCTTCTCTTCTCTCGGTGTCAGCTTGAACAGTCCTTCCCTTGCCATCAAGCTCGGGTGGCTTAATTTGCTTGAGAAGAAACTTCTTCTCTTGCATGTCAGCATTCGTAGGTGCAAAAGGTGCCTGACAATCAAGCCACACCACTTAGTTTATTTAGGTTATGTCTATGATCCGAACATTAATCAATCATGCATTATTAAGAAGTTTTACTCTGATACCAACTGTAACGTGCCCGGTCCTCAAATCGCGAGACACGTCTTAGCAGTCCATTGAGAGATATATCTAGAAGACGCTGCCCGGCACTCCCAACAAATGACACAGGGTTTGCCAACTACGGTCTCTCGAGTCTGGCCCACAATGGAACTAATCCGATCGTTTCCACTAGGATCGACCTGAAGTCTGGGTTCCTAGTCAACATTGTCTAAGGTCATAGACTGACTTTTTCCTAACATTTCTTGTTAACATCTCCTTTGAGGAAAGCTCTCGGCTAACCAAGACCACCCTTCCCTAGGATAGACGCATTGGTCACATCCACCATGCTTCCCTCGAGGGTTGTTTTAGTTATCTAATTACCTACCACATTATGCTTGACATATAAAAGCAGCTTCCTTAATTAACCCGTTAGTCATAGGTTCCTTCACGTAATTTAGGCTACAGACATGAAGACAGGTTAAAACAAGATCAAACACTTCCGTAACTTATCTTCGGATTAATGTGTGTCTCCTGCCCATACAGGAGAATTAAGTGCTCCTGTTTGCCTCTGTAGAAAAATCCTTCCGTCTTCCGGCAATAAAACCCAAAGGTTTATCCTTCCAAGATTCTGCCTTGTAACTAGTATCAAGGCCTCGAGATCCCATCCCGAGTCACGTAGAACACTTGTGTAGGGCCCGGAGGCATTGGGATTTATGGCCAGAGCCCCCCACTGGCACCCAAGCGTCCTCCTATGCCAAGTGATTTCCACGGAGAGACTTCTCGCGGCGGGTTTGGTCCACATTCCCGGTGCAGATTCATAACCCCCTTGGTTAGGGTTTGGCAGCTCGCAGGGGGTATCTAGCACCATCCTTCCTTAATTATCCCTTTAGGAAATAAACCATAGCTGAAGCAACCAGCATAGTAACAAGTGCTAGGGAAAACATCCCTTTTGTTTCCATGGCAATCAGCAATCTCAAACCCGACCATGAAATCATCAAACACTTCCCACTTGGGTTAACATCCAAAACCACATTAACAAACAGTTGAATGCACAACCTCTTGCTTCAAGGCATCGCAATCCCATTGCGTGCACAATCAGAATTTTAATTGGATGTATCAAAACAATTGCTTAAGGGATTTACAACCTTTTCAAACCTCCAAGCATAACTTGGATCAACAATCCAATTAGGGTTAGCTCACCAGCTTCAACTAAGCTAGGAGCGTATCCATCTGCGATAGTCCACAGCAAGATCGATAAAACAATTCGTAGGCAATTATACTTATTCCTAATGCATCGGATCTCATGAAGGTCTAGGTTTCTATCCATCGGACTATCATTTCATGTGTTTCTTTTAGTCATGATCGCGAAGCATGAATTGTAAATGACTATTCATGCACTGAACTGGTTTAAAAGCTAATATTTTATGTGAAATAATGCGAAAACCTTATCACTTCATGTATGTAAAAGCTATCATTTCATGCATATAAACTCTTATGCGAATTCCAAACTCTGCCGTTCCGCGCATGCAACTTAGTTCCTAGAGTTAAAAAAACCCTATGCACGATATCAATCCTTTCATCCCTCCCCCGAGAAATAATTCGTAAATTAATTTTTTAAACCTTAGAACTTGGGCTTGATTCATGTGTGCTGCATTGGTCACTTCGCTCACCCCTCCAGCATTACCGGTGGCTTGGATGCCTACGCTTCCTATGACTTTCTTCTTAGGAGCCATTCGCCTCACGGAGATTGGGCAATCTGGACCTTAACGGTTTCGGTTTGACATGTTCGGTTGGGGAAGACCGCTGGATGGGTTTCGTTGCCAAGAGAGTGGTTTGGGTGACTTGTGGCGATTACTCTCTTCTCGCTCTCTCTCTCTTCTTCTTCTTCTTCTCCTGCTCTTCTCTCCCTCTCCTTCTCTTCTTCTCCTTTTCTCTTATTCCTCTACTCCCTCTCTCTCCTTCTCTTCTTTTCCTTCTCTCTTGTTTCTCTACTCCCACTCTCTCTCTTCCTATTCTTCTTCTTCTTCTCTTTCCCTCTCTCTTCCTCTTCTTTTCTACTATCTCCCTACTCTTTCTCCCTCTCCTCCACTTCTTCTTCTTTTCTCTTATTCTCCTACTCTCTCTCTCTCTTCTTTTTCTCCCTTACTCTTCTTCTTCTTCTCCTTCCCACTCTCTCTCTTTGTCTTCTTCTTCCCCTCTTCTCTCTCTTCCCTCTTCTCATGCTCTCTCTCTTCCTATTCTTCTTCTTCTTTACTCCTTCTCCTTCTCTCCCTCTTCTCTCTCTTCTCTCTCTTCTCTTTCCCTCTCCTTCTTCTTTCCCTCTCCTTCTCTCCTCCTCTTCTCTCTCTCCCTTCCTCCTCTTCTCTCTCTTCCTTCTCTTCTCTCCTTCTCCTTCTCTCCCTCTCTTCCTCCTCTTCTCTCTCTCTTCCTCCTCTTCTCTCTCTCCCTCCTTCTTTCTTTTTCCCCACTACTTCCTGTTTTTTTCTACCACTCCTTCTCCTCTCCTTCTTCTCCTCTTCTCCTACTTCTCTCCCTCTACTTCTCTCACCCACATCTTCTTCCTCTCTCCTTCTTCTTCACTTCACTTCTCCTTCTCTTCTCCCTCTTCTCTTCTCCTTCCCTTCCTTCTCTTCTCCTCCTCTTCTCCTACTTCTCTCACCCACTCCTTCTTCCTCTCTCCTTCTTCTTCACTTCTTCTCTTCTCCTTCTCTTCTCCCTCTTCTCTTCTCCTTCCCTTCCTTCTCTCCTCCTCCTCTTCTCCCTCTTCTCCTTCTCTCTCTCCCTCTTCTCCTCCTCTTCTTCTTCTCCTTCTCTCCCTCTACCTCTTCTCCTCTCCCTCTTCTTCTCTTCACCTCCTTTTCTGTTCACAAGGGGGGATTTGCTGACATCACACCCAAGTGGGGGCGGCACCTTCACAGGCGATGGAGGGGGGCAGACTTATGCAGCAACGGGGGGGGGGGGGGAGGGGAACTCTCCGACGACAAGGAAGACGATGGGCTTTTAAAGGGGGGGCGCATCTGAACGCCGCCACCTGGGTGGCATGCCCCTCCCCTTCTTCCACATCACTCCCTCTCCCTTTCTCCTCGACGTATTGTCGAGGGGGGAGGGAAAGGGAAAAAATTTTGAAAAAATTTAGAAAAAAGAGGGGGGGAATGTTACAACTCCCCTTTCTCAGGACATCCTGGTTATGCCAAGACCCTTAATACAGTCAGAAAGAGCTATTATTGGCAAAGGCTCAAGGGAGATGTACTCAAATATGTCACGGAATGTTTGTCTTGTCAATGCATTAAGGCAGAACCTGTTAAAATGCCTGGGAAATTGCAACCACTTGACATTCCACAAATGAAATGGGAGTTCATTAGTATGGACTTTATTGTTGGCCTACCCCAAGTTCAGGGAGGATATAACTCTATTTTTGTTGTAGTAGATATGCTCACCAAGGTCGCACATCTCATCCCATTCCACAAATGAAATGGGAGTTCATTAGTATGGACTTTATTGTTGGCCTATCCCAAGTTCAGGGAGGATATAACTCTATTTTTGTTGTAGTAGATATGCTCACCAAGGTCGCACATCTCATCCCTATCAAGACGAACTATAAAGCTTCAGACATCACAAGATTATTCATCAAGGAAATATCCAAAATTCATGGGTTACCTAGAAGAATCATTAGTGATCGTGACTCTCTTTTCACATCACACTTCTGGAGGGCTATCTTTGAAGCTATTGGAACTCAACTCTATTTCAGTAGAGCTTACCATCCCCAAACTGATGGTCAAACAAAACGAGTCAATCAAGTCATTGAAGATATGCTTAGGGAATACTTCTATCGCAAACCCAAAAAGTGGATTCAGTACTGACCCCTTTTTCAAGCATTGTATGGGCATGATTGTCATACCCCTTTGAACTTCTCGGATCCAATTTTGAGGGTAGAAGCTTCAAGACAGATGCTAGAAGACATGGATGATCAAATCAAATCAATAAGACAAGACATTCAAGCTGCCAAGGACAGAAGGCCTGAAACAATAAGACAGATCCTTCGACGAAGGTGATATGGTCTTCATCTGTCTACACCCTAAAAAGAGTTCACTGTCCTTGAGAGAGTACAAGAAGCTAAGTCCGAGGTATTATGGACCTTATAAGATCACCAAGTGCGTAGGGCCTAATACTTACAGACTACAGCTGCCTGCAACTCTAAAGATTCATAATGTATTCCACGTTAGCCTATTAAAAAAGTATCTACCTAATCTGAATCATGTACTTGATGGTCAGCAAATTGTAATGCATAGCCAAGGAGTCCTTGCGCTAGGGCGTGATAGAATACTAGATGTTAGGGAGAGGAAATTGAGATCAAGGACCTTGAGAGAATACCTCATCCAGTGGAAGGATTATCTCAAAGAGGATGCCATTTGGATGGATGAAAATACTCTCAACCAACAATACCCCTAGGTCTTCTCGAGATGAGGACATCTCGATTCCTCTAAGGGGTAGAGGATGTAATATCTCCCCCCGTGCCTCCCCCATGAGAACCCCCCCTTTAATTTTTTTTAAATTTAATTCAATTTTTTTACTCTCCCTCTCTCTCCCCACCGATAGCATGTCGGGGAGAGAGAGAGAGAGAGGGAGTAACGAGAGAGAGGGGGGCATGCAACCCCCAAGGTGGAGGGGTGGCGGCCGTTCAATGGCTGTCTCCCCCCCTCGTGAAGCCCTCCCTCCACACTATCAAAGGGAGCCCCCCTCCCTTGTGGCTCAGGCAGTGGCTCCCTCTCGTCGTCAGGAAATGCTGCCCCCTCGTGATCTGCAACGCCACCCCCCCTCTGCCTGATAGCAGCGCCACCCCCCCTCCGCCTGACATCAACCCCCCTCCTCATCATCATTGCAAGGAGACGCCTCGACACGCTGCTCTGATGGAGAGTGCGAGAATTCTATCTCTCGTATGCGCATCTTTGAGTGTGGCCCCGAAGCGTAGATCTACAAGGATAGCCGAAAACCCTGCAAGAGTGGATGGCAGCTTGAATCAAGACGGTACCGCAACCACGAATGGTCTATCATCAAGCGTACATATCACTGGAATCAAGACATCACTCCAAACCCAGGTTGCTCTATTATTAAATCATAGATTATAATTATCATGGTGAAAATCACATTCACGTGCATCACATTAATTGCACGATTGATGGGTAATTGCCTTGGTATGAATTTAGTTGTGATGTTTGTAACAAACAAGATAAATTTCATTGTAAGATGACATCATAATAGGTGAAATTGATTAGGTAATTGCATCGTAAATTACCCAAAAAAGTTCATGCATGAATTCTTGCATAAAGTGTATTGCTCCTTACACAAGTTCTTGCAAAATACATTTCAGAGGACATCAAAAGAAGCAAAGTGCATCTCCATATCGCAATATGGATTCTAAGGTACATGTAATAAGCTACAGAAAAGATTAAAGTGCAGCTAGACTCATACAATAATCACATAAAGTTATAAAGATCAAATCATTCAAGAAGGTTATAGATCATGTAAATAATTACATAGAGGATAATGTTAAGATTGCATGCATAGAAAATACCCTCGCATGCATGGCATAAAATATCGTATGGATTATATCAAAATTGTAAGCATTGAAATGAAGGCATGGCATTACATTGCGTGCATTAAAGTTGTTGGGAAAATTCAACGTTGTTTGTAATTTACCAAATGGGACTGAGATCCATGAGTCCCATGTCAGATCCCTTGGTGACTTCAAGAGGGATAGGTAAAATCTTAGTGCGTGTGAGCATTATTAAGAGGGCTTAAGAAGATTATACTTAAGATGGAGTAGGAATTGTTCTAAACAGAACCATGTAGACCAACCATGGTCAAGGGGATAGACAATCAATGAAGATCAAAGATAAAGGTACGTAGGTACTTCAAGGGATCTAGGAGATAACCAGCAAGTTGACCAACCGAGGACGACGGGGTTGTCCATGATCTATTTTACAAGGAGACCTAAGGTAAGGATAATTAGGGTACAAACCCTAACCCAAAGAAAAAGGGGAAACAAGAAACCTAGCTTGCCAAGCCCCTAGAATCTCGCCAAGTTGCAAACGATCCAGGACCGAATGCTAGGAGCATTCGGGAAGAAGGAATCACACCTTAGCAGTCGGTCGTACGAACGACCACTGAAATGATCGTGATTGTACACTTAGGTACATTGTTTGAACTTATTTTCTCAAAAAAACAAATTCAAGGAAAAACACTTAATGCTTCAGGTTAAAATCCTGGAGGGACAGGCAGGTTCATTGACCTTTGACTGCCTGCCTGGCCCTATCCAAGGGGGTTGTTAGCCGGGCTAGGTATATGGACCGAACCCATCGCGAGAGGTCTCTCCGTGGATGCTACTTGGAGTGGGAGGATGCTTGGGTGCTAGGGGAGAATCTAGCTATAAATTTCTTGCCTTTGGATCCTGCACAAGAGGCCGACGTGACTCGAGATGGGATCTCGAGGCCCGTGTACTAGTCTACGGGCAAAACTTGGAGCAGCAATCCTGTAGATTGCTGGGCTAGCCTTCGGGCATGATACTTGATGTATTCCGGGACTATGATAAATAAGGATCAGATATTTGAAAAAGAAACTTGCTTGACAATCTTTTTGTATCAGTGCCTAAGTTACGTGAAGGAACCTATGTTTAAATTGATTAATTAAGGAAGCTGTGTTTGCATGTCAAACATAATGTTGTAGGTAATTAGATAACTAAGCAACCCGAGGAAAGTGTGATGGACGTGACTTGGATCCGTCCTACGGAAGGGTGGTCCCACTTAGTTAGGAACTTTTCTCAAAAGATGTGATAATGAAACTGTGAAGACCTAGCGTCAGTAGAGTTAGAATCCCGATTTATATTGTTTTAGGGGAGCGGAATGGGACTATGCCTTATGGGCAGAGAGGTTAAGCTTTGCATCCCTCTTGTTTTCCATTCTCCATGAACCAAGTGGAGCATAAATCCACTTCGACTCTATTGTTCCTACACAAAGAGGTTCATCTGGAGCTCGACGCTAGCTACTTCCTAGAGACTTGGCTGATAGGAAAGAAACCCTGACTTCAAGTCGATCCTAAGTGGCAACGGCCGGATACTTCTGCTTTGGGGCAGACTCGGGAAGACCTAGATCACAAACCCTGTGACATTCCTTGCGAGTGCTAGGTGGCACTTTCTAGACTCCCCTCCCGATGGGCTGCTAAGACATGTCCCACAAGTGGTCAAGCGGACACGTTACAGAGTTGAATGAAGGGGAGCTTTTTCTCTTAACTTCTTGGCTGTGGAAACTTAACATGATCTTTATTTGAAGCTCTCTTGAAGAAAATTTCATCATCCATCAAGCCTTGTAATTAACTCATAAGCTTCAGTTTACATTGAATGTAATCATACAAAGTTGAATGATGGGATATAGAGTTGTTGATGATACATGCACTTAATTTCATAATCCATGACTGCTCTTACAAGAAAACAAGCTTGACTTGAAATTGAACTTATGAGGTTATACTCTTATGTCAACCCTTCTCTTATCTCAACCAACTCTGGAGTCTAAGCTCTTGAACCCCAAACCAATCTTCTCTCCCAAACCCTAATTATTAACCAAGAAGTACCTCTTGAACCTTTTAACATTCACTATAATCTACTTATCTCTTGAAGGCACTTCTCCATTTATCGTGTTTAGCTTTCTTGCCAAACCCTTGTGGCGACCTTCAACCCTACACGCTGTGACAACAACATTGAAAGGTGAGAAGGATCGAAGCTTGCACGCGAGCTATGGCGGGAGAGCAAGAGCAAGAAAGAGAGAGACAAGAAATGGGAACTCCAACAGTCACAATGTGTGACCGGGCCTTTCTTTATTCAAACTGTCACTAAAAGAATAAAGAATAAAGTGACGTGACGGGTGCCCGCCACCTGCAGTGTGCAGTGGCGGGTACTGTCAGTGTAGTAATACACGGGGCGGCACGGCGGAGGCGCCTTTACCCCCAACAACCTCCCACTTAAAGGCGAATCTACCCTAGTGAGAGAGAAAAGAAAAAGAAAAGACAGTACAAATGTACATAGGTACAAGGGATGAGGAAAGGTGACATCTCATCCAACGCCCATCAACCTCCTGAGGAAGGCAAAGCGCTCAGTAGTGAGGCTCTTCGTGAGCAAATCTGCAGGATTCTCGTCAGTGGAGATCTTGACAAGGTCAACAGACCTGTCCTCCACGACACCACGTATGAAGTGATACCTCACCTCAATGTGTTTCGTCTTCGCATGGAAGACCGGATTCTTAGCCAACTGAATGGCACTCATAGAATCCGAATGCAGTGTAGGTGTAGCATCAATCCCAAGGTCAGCAACTAGACGGCCTAACCATATGGCCTCCTTGCAAGCCTCAGTGGCTGCAACATACTCGGCCTCAGTGGTAGACAAAGCCGTACACTTCTGAACCCTGGACATCCAAGAGATAGCCCCTCCAGCATAGGTGAATACATAGCCAGAAGTGGACTTCCTACTATCGGCATGTCCTGCATAATCGGAGTCAGTGTACCCCACGACCCCTGTATCCTGGCTGCCATAGCAAATACACATATCTGCTGTGCCCTTCAGGTACCTCATGATACCCTTCACAGCATCCCAATGTCTGCTGCCAGGTGTAGCCATATAGCGTGCCACAACACCAACTGCATGTGCAATATCTGGACGAGTGGCTATCATGGCATACATCAAACTGCCCACGGCTGATGCATAAGGGATCTTGGCCATCTCGGCCCTCTGCTCACCTGTCTGCGGACAATCGGCCTGTGATACCTTCACATAAGAAGGTAATGGACAGCCAATAGGCTTTACGTCCTGCATGCGGAAGCGCTCAAGGACTTTATGAATGTACTCCCGCTGTGAGAGATACAAAAGTCCCTGATGCCTATCGCGCTTAATGCGCATCCCAAGTATATGTGAGGCCTGTCCCAAATCCTTCATCTCAAAGCTCTTCTTCAGCTGAGATTTAAGAGCATCTAGCTCATCATGAGCTTTCCCTACTATCAGCATATCATCAACATAGAGTACCAAGATAAGGAAACTGCCATCACGGGCTTTCTTCGTGTAAAGACACGGATCCATAGCGCTCCTGCTGTAGCCCTGTGACTGCATAAAGGCATCAAACTTATGATACCATTCCCTAGGTGCCTGCTTCAAGCCATACAAGCTCTTCTTCAACTTGCACACTAGGTGCTCCCTGCCAGGTTCTGCAAAGCCCTTAGGCTGATCCATATAGATCTCATCATGCAAGTCCCCATGTAGAAAAGCCGTCTTGACATCCATCTGATATAGATCTAAGTCAAGCTGTGCAACCAAAGCCAAGACTAAGCGCAGGGTGGTCATCTTAACCATAGGAGAGAAGACCTCATCAAAGTCCACACCATGTTCCTGCTTAAAACCCTTTGCTACCAATCTAGCCTTGTATGCCGGCTTGGGGTGTCCAGGGGTACTTTTCAGCTTGTACACCCACTTGCATGGCAAAGCCTTCTTGCCCTTAGGCAAGGCAACCAAATCCCAAGTCTCATTCTTATGCAGGGAGTCTATCTCAGACTGCATAGCCCTCTCCCAGGAGTGACTGTCACCCCTGCGCATAGCCTCATCATAAGTGAAAGGCTCTCCTGCATCTGTAACCAAAACATAATGCATAGAGGGCTGAAATCTGTCAGGTGGACGTCTATCTCTAGCAGACCGTCTCACCGCAGGCTCTGCTGCCTGTCTAACTACCTGTCCAACATCCTGGCCCTGTGGAGGAACTGCTGCAGGCTGTACTACTGGCTGTGCTGGAGCTTTAGGCTCCTCCTGAAAGATCACTCTGCGGATCTCAACCACCTTCTCAGGCTGCCTGTGCATCTTGTCTTCATGGAAGACGACATCATGGCTGCGTACTATTTTCCGCGCCTGCGGATCCCATAGGCGATAGCCCATCTCTCCTGACTCACCATAGCCAAGGAATATGCATTTAATGCTCTTTGGATCCAATTTACTCCTCTTGTCCTTGGGCACATGGCAGAATGCCTCACATCCAAAGACACGGAGATGCGCATAAGAGGGTGGCTTACCAGCCCAAACTTCCTCTGCAACCTGGAAATCCAATCCACTGGAAGGCGATCGGTTTATGACATGCACTGACGTACTAACTGCCTCAGCCCAAAAACTCGAGGGTAGGCCTGCATGGCTAAGCATAGAGCGCACACGCTCCTGAATAGTCCTGTTCATGCGCTCAGCCAAACCATTCTGGGGTGGGGTGTAAGGGGCAGTCAACTGACGCTTAATACCCCTGTCATCACAAAACTGCTCAAAAGCATGCGAGACATATTCTCCCCCATTATCTGTCCTAAGGCATTTCAGCCTATACCCAGTCTGGTTCTCAACAAGAGCAAGCCATCTCTGAAAAATTGCCAAGACATCGGACTTCTGCTTTATGGGATAAGCCCACACTTTCCTAGAAAAATCATCAATGAAGGTAACGAAGTACTTCGCGCCACCCATAGACATGCAAGGCATAGGCCCACAAACATCGGAATGCACCAATGCCAAGGGCTCACTCATGCGTGGCCTACCCGATTTCTTATGCGTAGACCTATTCTGCTTACCATAAAGACAATGATCACACGAGTCAAAACATGCATAATCCAAAGGCGGAAGATACTGCAAACCAGATAACATTTTCATTCCTTTCAAAGACATATGCCCCAAACGGGCATGCCAAAGTGATACATGTGGGATAGAGCCCACTGCCAAAACATGGTCTACAGAAGACCCAGATACAACAAGAGGATAGAGGCTGCCAGCCCTGGCGCCTCTAGCAAGCACAAGTTTGCCTTTGGTAATCTTCCAGGCAGAATCCCCAAAACAGACATGAAATCCTGCATCATCCAACTGTCCTGCAGACATAAGACTACGCGTAAGCGCAGGTACATGACGTACATCCCTGAGCAAAAAGGAACTGCCAGTGGAAAACTGCAACTGAATATCTCCACAGCCCACAATATCAAGAGACCTGTCATCTCCAAGTCTGACTGATCCAGACACAGTACGGTAAGAGTGAAACCACTCACGGTAAGGCGTCACATGGAAGGATGCACCTGAATCCAATAACCAGCACTGTGCATACATACTAGGTGTCTCAGTCAAGTGTGAAGCATCAGAAGAACTAGCTGCAAGTATAAACTCATCACCACCATCGGACTCTTCAGTCTGCGTGACATTAATTTCCTCAATCTTGACGTTGGACTTCGCAGGTACTATGCTGCGATCAGAGGACTTCTCCTGCACTTTATCTTTCCCCTTATCCTTGCGCTTCTCATTGCGCAACTCATGACACTGTGGTCTAATATGGCCCTTTTTCCCACAATGATGACAAGTGACATTTGCATTGCGTCCACGCGACTTACTACGCGACTTGCCACCACGAGATTTAGACCGACCCTTCTGCGAGTCACGGCCTCGGCCATTACCACGGTCATACCTGTCATTCCTGCCTCTAACTGTCAAAGCATGACTACCACGAGAGGCATCCAAGTTTTTGCGATTCACCTCTTCCTGAAGAAGAGCACTCTCAACATCTGCCAATTTTAAAGTAGCACTAGAGGCACATAGGGCAGTGCGGAATACATCCCATGACTCATTCAGAGTCCCAAGCAAGAAAAGAGGAGTTACTTCCTCTCCAAAGGTGATATCCTGCGAAGTCAGGTTCTTCAGTATAGCATGGAACTGGCTCAAGTGAGCAGACATAGTCGCATTATCCTTCATGCGCAGATCCATAAGCTGCTTCAACCAGTACATCTGACTCGCCGGACTTTTCTTATCATAAAGATTCTTGATCTTATTCCATAGATCCCATGCACTCTGTGCTTCCTCAAATACATTATAATGTACCTGTTCAGTGAGAGACAATACAATCGTGGACTTGCATAGCTCATCAAGTTCAAGCCAGTCGTCATTGTCCATGGTTTCAGGCTGCTCCCCACTCAATCGAAGTGGCTTAATCTGAGATTTCTGCACCAAAACCTGCCATATTTGACTCTTCCAGTAAGAGTAGTTGGTACCATCTAACTTTGTAATGTTAAACATGGCACTATCATGCGAAGATGACGCCATTATGCAGGCTGGAAATGCCCAAACAGCCCAAAACTGCTTGCTGTTTTACTGCAGAAACTGCCCAAAAATGACCAAAACGGGGTCCAAAGGGCGAGCAAAGTGTGCCAAAAGTTGCTGCCCACTTAGTACTAGGTGCGGTACACCAAATCAGGATATTTCAGCATGAAAAGTACACCTCAGTCCACCAATAACTGCTTGCTGTAATAAATTGCAGGTATGCAGTCTAGAGAGCAAATTGTCCCAAAATAGGATCCAATGTCAAGCAAACAATGCTAGGTCCAAAGCCGGCATGAAACGGACATAAGCAAGGCCAAGGACAGTGAAAAGAACATGAGCTCAACACCAAAGCATGTCAAAATAACATCTGCTAGTGAAAGGCACACCCCCAGACACTCTAGGCAAAGTGTTCCTATAACTGCCAAAACCTGACACAAATAGATGTCTGCTCAAAGAGAAAGATCCAAATATGAGACTCAGCTCATAAGCATCCTGTGAACCAAGAGTACATCAATGCATATCCATAAAGATCAGAGTATGATCCCGAAGTCTCAATGCGTATGTAGTTGCTCAAGACATAAACTGCTCCAAATACATGTAAGTGCTCCAATAGCATGCAACTGTCAAAGGTCAAGTAAGAATGTAAAATGCTCCCACTGGCACAAAAGGCGTACAAAGCGAGCTCAGAAGCTCAAACAACCCAAGAGAAAGCACCAGTGATAAGTGACCCTGTCAATGCATCAAGCGCATCCAAGAGAGCATGACATACATGAAGCACCGGTCGTATTAACCATGAAGCAATACATAAGCCCAAATAAGCTCTCGGTCAACTCAATGACATCCAAATAGCAACCAAGATCAGTGATCAAGTAAGCTGGGAATGCTCAAATACATCGAAATCCAAGCTCCAAATGTCGGTATGGCATACACGAACCAAATAGCATATGTCACGAACCAAAGCATGTAATGCAAAAGCCTAACTGTCAAGCACAGACATGAGGCATAGGTGGTCCACGAGCATGCCAAGTCGGTCCAAATTCCAATGAAGATGGAGCTAATGCGAAGCTCAAAAGCATCTCATAATCTCATACATATGCTCCAAGTCGTCCCCAAATGTCAGAGACATCATGCCAAAGCTCAAAGCATACATCCGGTATCAGTAGGTAAGTGCCAAAGCATGTAAAGTACCTTCAGCCCACTGTTATTCCAGCATGTATTTACTGTTCTAAACAGTAGATTTCAGCCCCAAATTCAAGCCAAAATCATGGTCAAACCAAATGCATACATCCCCAATACATCCGGGTAGGAAGTAGACCGCATACGGGCATCAAACAAGGTAACCGGAGTAGAGTATAAGCATTAAATGCCAATGCCAAGTGTGGCTGCCCTGTTTCTAGCACTGTATAACAGTAAATAACAGTCCCAAATCAGCCAATATTTCAAGCCAAAATCATGGCATAATCATGTGCATACATTCCCAAGGCACTAGGCATCATGTAGACCGCATACGGGCATCAAATAGCACAACCGGAATGGAGTATAAGCAACAAATGCTAATGCCAATGGTGCTGCCCTGTTTTCAGCCTGTTATGACAGTTTATGACAGTCCCAAATCTGAAGAAATCAGCCCCGAAAGATCAAGACCAATGCCCAAAGCTTTAATGACATCAAACATGAAGTCTATAGCCCTCTTGATCAAGGTAGAGAGCAAGAAGCAATGGCCAAGTGTGGAGCTGAAGTAGATGAGTGCTCACAGCCTGGAAAAAATGATGCAATCTGCCCTGTTGGTGCTAAACTTGCTGCTGCTCCACATGGGCTGAAAAGGGGGTAATGGGGGGCTCAATGATGGCCCAAGGTAGGCACATACCAAGCCATGAAGGCCCAATGCAAAGGGGAGGGAAGATATGAGCTATGGAGCTCAAGAAGAGTGGCTGCCCTTTGTTCCTGCCCTATTTCAATCTGAGAATACACTCAAATGCCTGCAAATGCTGAAGCAATACCTCAAGGGAAAGGCCCTGATGAAGCTCAAGAAGGCCAGGATGGAGCTCGGGAAGCTGGGGAGAGTCGGGAGCTCAAGAGGTCGGCTATGGCTGCCGAGATGGAGACCCAATGCGTAAAGCGAGTTGATGCGAAGGTCGGGAAGCACCGAGTCGAGCTCGAGCAAGAGAATGCCAAGCTCTAATACCAGTTGAAAGGTGAGAAGGATCGAAGCTTGCACGCGAGCTATGGCGGGAGAGCAAGAGCAAGAAAGAGAGAGACAAGAAATGGGAACTCCAACAGTCACAATGTGTGACCGGGCCTTCCTTTATTCAAACTGTCACTAAAAGAATAAAGAATAAAGTGATGTGACGGGCGCCCGCCACCTGCAGTGTGCAGTGGCGGGTACTGTCAGTGTAGTAATACACGGGGCGGCACGGCGGAGGCGCCTTTACCCCCAACAAACAACACGTAGAGACAATGTTTTGGCAAACCCTTTGGTGGAGAGAGAGCTTACATGTGGTGCTTGAGAAGCCCTATGATCAGAGGTTGATGCGCATTAGCATGCTAGTTAGGTCGACTGTACGACCATCTGTACATCTTTTTTTTTTTTACAGGGAGCAGCTCTTCATGCAATGTTGGGACAGAGAGGACCCAATGTCAAGCTTTGAAGTGCAAAGTGCTTGAAGGCCAGGAAGATATGCCAAGACGGCTTCAGCTAAGAAGGCCTGATTGAAGAGATCCAAAGGCTCCAATGTGATTGGGTCCTATTGGCTATGGGAGACACATAGGGCAGAAACTATGAAGAATCACAATGCTGAGCTAGAAATAGCCTAATGTTGATCTCTGAGGTGACAGAGAAGATCTCCAGGAGCAGGGCTACACTTCTCTAGAAGAAAGCTTTTTCAAGATCTTGTTTGGTTGAAGAGATCTAAGAGCTTCACATAAGATAGGTGCAGGGTGGCTATGGCTGCCACAAGGTCAAATAGAGAAGGAGTGGGAGATGAGGTCCTTGTCAACTTAGCTTGAGCTAGACTGAGCTCAAGCTGAGCTAGATGAGAGTGGAACGGAGCTGGAGGAGCAGTGCCATGCCTGATTGGGCTTTGATACCATGTGAAAACTCAGATCCATGACATGGCTATAACAGAAGCTATGGAGGTTGAAATAGGAAGAATGAACTCATGAAGACATTGACACTGACAAGTCAAATTGTCACACAAGTGAATTAGGTTCCAAGATTGAGACTTGGACTCATAAACACAATCTTGTGTGTGGACGGTGACAAGGACACTTTACTGGGAAGAAAAGAGTACTTTCATTACATAGAAAAAGAGTGCAAGTACAATGCTTTATAGGAAACTGAATGGTAGCACTTCTCCTACTATGCATATGGGATTCTAGTCATGAGCCCTCATTGCTCCTTACAAAGGGACTGAAGTAGGTTTATTTGTAAATATCTCAACAATGTGGTGTATCGCACAAATATGTGTAGGGACTCCCTCCTCTGAGGAGTGTGGTGAAGGAAATCCATTGAATTACAAATTCGTACAAATGCAAGTTCTATATTAGAAGTTAGGGTGTTATATCCCTTATACACTCTTGGCCAACACTTCTAGCCATGAGGCTGTGTGTAGAGACCAGCTGGTTAGTGCCTTAGATCCAGTGTGTCGGGCTTATTTTAGGTTCTGAAACCCACCCTTGCCATGTCATCATAGAACCTTCTAGAAGATATGCCATGTTATTGCCTACATCATCGATCATATTATCATAGAACCTTCTAAAATATATGCCATGTCATTGCCTGCATGATTGATAATGTTATCATGGAACATTCTAGAAGACTTTTTAGCTACCCTCCAACACCTATAAAAGGAGGGGCTTGCCATAGAGCTCCTCAGTCTTGGCAATGCCAGTCTTGGGAGCCAAGGAGTCAAGACCTCTAAGTAGGTAACTTTGAGTTCTAGTTCTAGTTCTTGTCTAGTCATGGTATCCAGTCTTGCCAATGCCAGAGCCAAGGAGTCGAGACCTCTAAGTAACTAACTTTGAGTTCCAATTCTAGTTTTTGTCTAATCATCATATCTAGACTTGTCTTGTCTTCCATTATACTCATGTTGTCTTGTCACCTTGTAATCTTGTAGTATAGGATCTGGTCTAGTACTATCTTGTATCTTGTTCATCCCTATCAAGGGAGATCTTGTAATTCTAATATATTGTACCCATACCTACACTCTCGAGTTGTGGGATCCTTCATATCCTATTGAATCTTGTTGTCTATACTTATGGTCTCGGGTTGTGGGATTTTTCATATCTTGTTAACTTATCATTGTATCTTGTGCATCTACATGGGATAATCTTATAATCATAATTCTTGTAACAAATCTTGCATCTAGTCCAATCTCTTGAGCATAGTCTAGTGCTCCCATAATAGCCACTACTGTGCATCCAATCGCATTGGTCCTCTTGATATGGAATGTACTTGATCAAGAGGACATACTTGGGTTTATTATGTGATTCTCCCTTGTGCCTGAGAAAAATGGCATTTAGGTTGATAGATGATGTCTTCATTAGGAGAACTATGGACTCTCTTTTTTTCCCCTTAAGGAGTGAATAAACAAATATAGGCAAGAGCAGGGATTCCAGATTCATATAACATGAATCTTCCAGTCATATCTTGGCCCAAATCTTCCCTCAGCAAAATAAAATAAGGGAAAATGTGGGGAATACAATGCTGACACTTCCTAAAAGTTTGTGACTCAAATTTTCATTTTCTTATTTTTTAAAGTTTGACTTTTCATTTCTTCCCTTTTCAGTTTCACCCTCTTTCTTAGGCGCAACTCAAATTTATCGTATCTCTTTCCCTGCTTCTTCTTTCTTGACAAAATTTTAAAGCCTCATTGTTGCTGCTCTATCTGTAACCCTGTGAAATTTCATTTCCTCTACACAAACATAGAGTGAGATTCACATGTTTTATGAGAGCAGAGCTTGTTCTACCAAAGCACTAAGATTTTCTTCACAAAACTTTACAGTATATTATTGTCTTCCATAGATGTTCTATCGTAAAGTTCTATCTTTTTTGGACAAAGCCTGTACAAGTTATGTGCATTCTCCAACATGTAATTTCTTTTGTTTGGGTACTCTAGGAGTCTCTTACAATCAAGAACAATGATCTTTTGGACACTCAACTTCTTCTTCAGTTTCTTTGTAAACAAAGTTACAGGTATGTTGCCTTGTTTTTTGCTGCTCCATAGTTAAATTTTATCTTGTTTGGACAAAATGTATGCAAGCTATATGCATGCTGAGTTTTCCTTTGTTTTTTTACTCCAAGAGTCCTCAAGGGTGGAGAATAATGATTTTTTTAAAACTCAACTTCTTCAACATCTTTGGGCTTCTTTGCAAAGAGATCCACAAGTATATTGCAAATTTTTTTTGTTGCTCCTCCATGGTTAAGTTTCAACTCATTTTGGACAAAGCCTATGTAAGTTATATGTATGCTTTGACTCAATATTTCTTTTTTTTTTGTACTCTAGGAATTTATCAGTGAAGCAA
This sequence comes from Lygodium microphyllum, assembly GCF_053477565.2. Lineage (NCBI taxonomy): Eukaryota > Viridiplantae > Streptophyta > Polypodiopsida > Schizaeales > Lygodiaceae > Lygodium > Lygodium microphyllum. The sequence continues at coordinate 139,688,372 of NC_141148.1, forward strand.
CAATGGTCTTGTTATAAGTCAACATCTCTGGGCTTCTTTGTGAAAAGAATTACAAGTACAATGTTTTTTTTTAAATTTGATCCATTTAAATTTCATTTCATTTGGAGAGAACATTTGTAAATTATACACATGTTGATAGGTAGCTTTTCTATTTGGTTATCATAGATGTCTTCATGGAGGGAAAACATCATTAACATACTTGTAGTGGAGGTCTTCAATAGGAAAGATAGTGGCAGTAATTGGATTTGTGATAAGTTCTATAAGTTGGATTGGATTTTGATGCACCCAAGTACTCGAGGGAGTTTCAAGGTTAGGCGTAAGGATGTTGCAAACCCTTGCAAACATTGGAAAGGTAGAATTTTAGAGTTCAGAAAAGTGTTTAATGGAACAAGTACAGTAACAAAAGTGTTGATCCAACATGTTTATACACACAAACAAATCTCTGTACATGACAAGAACTACATTGGAAATTATAAAAAAAACAGTAAGTTTTTAAATTTTATCATTTTTCATTCTACAGTAAGTTTTTAAATTTTATCATTGTTTATTCTTTTGCATCAGAGTTGTTTTTAAATATCTTTGTAGTGTTCTAATTCAATCTTGTTTTATCGACAGCTCTATATCCATCAAATTTGCATGAATGGCAGAATGTGGAATGTTTGAGCAGCAAGATACATGTTTGGCATGCAGACATAGGTTCTTTGATCTATGATTATAACTCTGCAAGTCAACTTGCAACTCAAAATATCTTTTTTTATAATTCATTGTATGTAGTAGAAAGCGAGAGATTATAGCATGTCCCATTGTCGTAGTGATCTAGTGGTGAATGGTTGATTGGTAGCTTGGAATTGTTAGGAGCATGTAAGTCCAAGATAAAATCTAACATCAATAGTGCTATGAAACCCACCACAAGCTCCAATGATGTGCATCTTAGTTGGTTTATTCCATTCTCATTGTTTGCACATTTGTTTGGTTCATGTCATATTTTGAAAAAAACAAAGATTACTTATTAATGCAAGTGTCCATCCGAGGAATGGATGAGTCAGCTATTGGGTGAGTCTTGGCAAGTCAAAAGAACACATTTTGATGAGACGATTAAGTGCAGGGTCAACCAATATGATCTCACACTTAGGTAAATCTTTTTTACTACTTTGAATGCCTTAATTTAATTGACATAGGTCTTGCTTATATGAATTGTTGTGTTATTCAATTTAGTTACCATTATTTTTGTTTTTATTATAGGTATTTCATCGCTAGACAAACTCTATGCATTTACTTTCGATATAGAAGATGGCAAATTTTGCAAGGGGAGTGGATCAGGTTGGATCAAGATACCCAAGATGAGACACATACAGCTCTTATAGATGTGGTTATGTTATGGAATGGTCATAATCCTTTTGTGGTTAGCGCAGAGAGCCATTGGCCCATTTCTTTTCTAAGAAAAAAAATCCAATTAATGTCCAATGAGCCCCTCTGCAACTTCTATTTCAAGTTAGATAATAGAAAAGTCAGGACTCGTAGTGAGTAATGCATGACATGTAAACAATGTGCTTCTCCACATATCCTTGAGATAGTGGAATCCTTGTAATTTTTTAAATAAAGAATGAATATAATTTTTTTAAAAAATTTTGAGTACTTTCAATTTAGATAATCTTAGTTTACTATGATCCAAGTGTGCGATAATACATACTGTAATTAGTCAATCGTGCTGATTAAAATCTATTGAGTTAACTGCAATGGAGCTTCTATGTAGAGATGTAGGCTGAGAGAGAGAGAGAAGAGATAGAGACACACAATTTGTGGTTTGAAGAGTGTATCTCAATAATGATTTTAGATAGGTATATGTACTATGTACAGCCTGGCCCTTATAGGCAGACACGGGCAACGCAGGAATGGTATCATAAGTTTTATACTTTCATGCAGCCTTAGGGCTTTCACAAAAGTCAAGTTCATCACTACTTGCACACCAAGAAGGTAGTAGATGGCAGCCTGATTATCTTGGTTCTGTATGTTGATGACATGCTGATTGCTGGCAAGGATACTCATGCCTTGGATTCATTAAAACAAAGTCTTCATGGCACCTTTGACATAAAGGATCTTGGTGATGCCAATCACATTCTTTGAATGCACATACTCAGAGATAGATCAAAGGGTTTACTATATCTATCTCAATAGGAGTATCTATCCAAGATTTTGCACCATTTCAATATGGAGGGAGGAAAGCAATCAGAGTTCCATTGCCTCCATATGTGAAACTCAAGTAGAGGACATCCCTACATCTGATGATGAAAAGGCTGAAATGGCCAAGATTCCATATGCTTCAGCTATTGGCACTTTGATGTATGCTATGGTTGCTACATGTCCTAACATTGCCTTTGCAGTGGGAGTGGTTTAGTAGGTACATGGAAAACCCTGGCAAGAAGCGTTGGGAAGCAGTGAAAGGTGTTATGAGATACCTCAAGGGCACAAAGGATTTGTGCATCTGCTTTGGTAAGAAGAAGGCATCTGTCATTGGCTTTATAGATGCAGACTATGCTGGACATGTGGACTGTAGGAAGTCCACTTTAGGATATGTGTTTACCTTCATAGGAGGATTTGTTTCTTGGATATCTAGGCTATAGAAGTGTGTTGGACTATCTACTATCAAGGCAGAGTATGTGGTTGCCACCACACTGAGGCATGCAAAGAGGCCTTACTTTGTATCCACTTCATGTATCTAGTGTGCATGACCATGTTGTCACTGTGAATGAAAAGCCAAGTGTTTCCTTGTGGGATGGACGGTTGGGACACATGAGTCAAACAGGAATGAAAGTACTTTCTTGTTTGGGTTATTTGCATGGTCTTCGTTATGTTGATTTTGAGCACGGTGATAATTGTTTCTATGGTAAGCATGTGCAACCATCTCATAAAAAGTTTCTTTCATTGAAATCTTTGCCTCTAGAGTTAGTACATTTTGATATATGTTAGATGCCAAGGTTATCTCTAGGAGGAAAGAAATACATTGTCACATTTGTCGATGATGCTACACGGAAGGTATGGGTTTACCCGATTCGTAGCAAGGACGAAGTGCTTGACAGGTTTCAAAAAATCTTAGCATTGGTAGAGAACCAGACTGATAAGACACTTAAGTGTCTTCGCTCTGACAACACTGGGGAGTATGTGTCCAAAGCCTTTCAGGAATTTTGTGACATCAAGGGGATAAAGAGGGAGCTCACTACCCCTCAAAATCATAATTAAATTGCAAGCTAGAGTTCTTTAATCTATCCAATATTGTCTTTGCATAATGATATATTGTAGCTCATCTCTTCTACTTATTTCTTAAAAGTAAATATTAAATTGGATCCAAGGGATTTTGAAGGTCTTTTAGATTTCTTTTCTTAAAAAATTTCTATATTTTCTGTAGTTGGACTTGAACATACTCAATGATCCAAGTATATTCGAGAATATAATAATGTAGAATGAAGCATTTGTCTGTGTGAGTAATTTTAACGGTTACTTTAAAGTATTGAAATAAAGAAACTAAGGTAAGAGTTTTAATTTGAAAGTTTAGGGTTAAAAAAGAATCTTTATTTAAAATCCTAGATACATAAAAGCTATAATTCTAAACTCATTTTCACTTTCATTCTCTACTTCCCTACACTTGTGCTCTCCTTCCTTCTCTCTTTGTGTGCCATGCTACCACTCCCACCTTTGCCGCATGGATTAGCTCCACACACTACGCACACAGAGGAGACCAGATATACCCTAGGTTTTGCGCAACCGTGAGTCTAGAGAGCTTGCTTTCCACCATAGACCCTAGCTCTAGTATACTGGCATCGTTTTGTGATGCGGCAAACCCTCTCATCTGCTCTATTCTAGACTCTACTCTCAGATGGTCCCCATAGATTTCTTATATAGTTTAGGTGCTGGATCAAGCCCATGCAAAGGTAATAAATTGAGCCCTCATGCATGTGGCACAGTATCTCCATGCCAAAGCATTGTCCACCTCATCCCACAACCATGCCATGATGGATCTCATGGAGTGCAACACAACATTTGCCATATATGTTTTGTGCACTAAGGTGCAAGAGGATAGTGAGGAAGATCTCAATACACCCTCTTAGCCACAGCTAGAGTATTTTGAGAGGGAGCTTGAGGAGATCATACTTGATTTAAGAGTAGAGGCAGCACAAAGCTTAGCCATTATGCACCCACTTCCTTGCCTTGTTGAGACACTGACAAGCGATGAGCCACCCCTCACTTCTCTCCATGCTATCATCATCGAGGGGGTGGAATATTTACTTATGCAGGATATACTAGAAATTTTGGAGCTAAGGGAAGAAGACATATATTGTATCATGGTGCATGATGCACCTAATGATTTTATAGATTTTGATATACAAGATGTGCCATCACATGCTGATGAGGTGGCCCGATATGATGGCACGAGTGTCGATGACATCTCTGCCATTGTGAGCATCTAAGAGAAGATTGAGAATGTGATGCCACAATATGAGATCTCAGATGAGGAGTTCGAGTGGTTGAAAGAAAGCATTTTTGGACCTCGATCCAACTGCGTAGTACCTTCTCAAGAGAGAGACGAGGGTGGCCCAGTTGCAAGAGCAGACCCGGATGCTCCATTATAGCAGCAGATAGATGATAAAGCGAAGGTAATGTTATCAGATTCTTGTAAAAATTTACCAATAGGGCCTCTAGGGCACCGAGAGTATGCACATATAATTTTGCTGAGATCGGGTCCCCACAAAAGCCCTAGCCAGAGGCTCACGTCTGGGGGCTTGAATCTGCATAGGAGTGTGCATATAAATTTTTTTTGGGACTGGGGCCCGAGAGCAGCCCTGGCCACTAGAGGCTCGCATCTGGGGGCCTAAGTCTGTCACCTCTAGGGGCCTGAATCTATCGGGATCGAACCCCCAAAGCAATCCTTGTCAAGATTGTGGAAGAGAAGGAAGGAGTCTCACTTGTAGCTTTCTTGCTTGCACAATGGGGGAATACACACAAGGGTGGAGGCTGAAAACAGTTTTCCTCTTCTTAGTTGTGTAAGCCACAAAAACTCTCATACATAGAAATAGAAGAACCCTATATATGGGTCTCAAACCAAACTCAACTAACTAAGGTGGCATACTAACTGAGCCACGAACTAGAGTAGATAAGGATAGCTATCATCTAGCTATTATTCATGGGCAGTGTACCAACCGCATCTGCAACTGACACGTCGGTGACATAAATGCACAACGGTCACCCTGGCATATCACGAGTGGAGCTCGATATCTCAACACTCCCCCTCGAGCTCAATCCCAATTCCTGCACACCAAGCAGGTCTCTAAACTTGCGCAGCTTCTCTGCGCCCAATGCCTGCAAGCCCTGCTCAACCATTTGACCAACAGAAACCAAATTCTTGATGATATTCGGGACATGAAATACATCGGACAGGTATTTCTTTTTCCCATCCTGCATAGACAAAGGAATTTTTCCAATCTGCACAATAGGATGTGCAGTATCATCACTAATCTCCACAAATCCTGGTTTTTCCATTTTCCTTGCATCCTCCATCCATTCTGCATGACCTATCATGTGGTTTGATGCACCTGAGTCAACATACCATACATCGTTGCTTTCTTCTGCACTTTTCACAGAATTATTCATGTGCTGCACCATAAAAAATGCTCATTTCTGTCATCACCCTGTCGACTAGAAGATGCATAATTCCCTTATTGCAGTTTTCCATTCATGATGTCACTCTGCTTTTTATAGCAGTCTTTAGCCATATGACCCATTTTACCACAGTAGTAGCATTCAACATTACTGTTTGCATTTTGGCCTCTTTGCCATCCACCACGACCTCTTTGGCTCCCCCTGCCTCTAGAGTTACCACGTCCTCCTCCATAGGACTGGTTTTCTTGAGTTTGCTGCATATTTTGATTTCTACCACGGCCTCCAGATTGGCCTCCTCTACCTCTGCCTCTACCTCTTCCAGCATTTGAGTAGAAGACAGCTTCTTTTGAAGTTCCTTCTGACGAAGATGCACCACTATTTCTCTGTTCCTCAGAAATTAGAAGAGCAATCAACTCCTCAAAATTAGGAAATCTTTCACGGATGGAAATGGATGTTCGGAACTGTGCATAATCCTTTCCTAGACCATTCAAGGTCACAGAAACTAAATCATCATCTTCCATTAGCGACCCAATGGAAGCAAGTGCATTTGTAATCTTCTTCACCTTCATGTGGTAGTAATTGATGCTCATACTTTCTCTTTGCACATTATGCAACTCTTGCTTGAGCTGCATTTTTCTGGCTTGCGTATTTGTGCTATACATTTTTGACAAAGTATCCCATGCCTCCTTTGGCGTACTTGCATCCTGAATATGCACAATCATAGAGTCTGAAATACTAATAGATAGCCAGTACATAACTTTCCTGGCTCTCTCATGCCATGCTTTAAATGCCTGCATTTGCTGTTGATTGGGAACATCAGGAAGAACTGGTTCTTCTTCATTTCCTGCAACAAATTCCCAATATCCTTTTCCCATAAGGAAATTCGTCATTCTAAACTTCCATGATTGGAAGTTGTTCTTGTCAAGCTTTTCAGTTACAATCTGTGAAAGAGAATCAGACGCCATTACAGAACACTGCAAAAAATTCTGTCACTGCAAAAAGCACAGCTTTACCCTCACAAGGGCAAATCTACAAAACTGGCGAAAGTGGTATTTGACCACAGAGTCACTTCCTAGTGACGATTTTGCATAAACAGGAGCCAAGGATGATTCTGTAACTCCCAATGCCTCTGCACACAAGCATACGATGCAATTTCTGTGGTAACTTTTCACCGACCTGTAGAATAGTGTGTTGGGGGTAAAGGCGCCTCCGCCATGCCGCCCCGTGTATTACTACACTGACAGTACCCGCCACTGCAGGTGGCGGGCGCCCGTCACGTCACTTTATTCTTTATTCTTTTAGTGACAGTTTGAATAAAGGAAGGCCCGGTCACACATTGTGACTGTTGGAGTTCCCATTTCTTGTCTCTCTCTTTCTTGCTCTTGCTCTCCCGCCATAGCTCGCGTGTAAGCTTCGATCCTTCTCACCTTTCAACTGGTATCAGAGCTTGGCATTCTCTTGCTCGAGCTCGACTCGGTGCTTCCTGACCTTCGCATTGACTCGCTTCATGCATTGGGTCTCCATCCCGACAGCCATAGCCGACCTCTTGAGCTCCTGACTCTCCCCGGCTTCCCGAGCTCCATCCCGGCCTTCTTGAGCTTCATCAGGGCCTTGCCCTTGAGGTATTCCTTCAGCATTTGCAGGCATTTGAGTGTATTCTCAGTTTGAAACAGGGCAGGAACAAAGGGCAGCCACTCTTCTTGAGCTCCATAGCTCATATCTTCCCTCCCCTTTGCATTGGGCCTTCATGGCTTGGTATGTGCCTACCTTGGGCCATCATTGAGCCCCCCCACACTCAACATTCTACCACGTGATTAAAGCAGCACTCCAGGCCTCAACACGCTGAATATGGCACCCATTTTCAGACTTTGACATCCACATTTTATAGCTGAATGCTTTGTTGCTCATGGAGCACTCATCATTGGCCTATTTGGAGGGCATTTGAGCCATTTTTGGATGTCATTTTGATGCTTTGGCTTGACATTGAGGTTGGGAGCTAATCATTCTCAGTTTTGAAACTATCATTCACTGCATAACAGTGCTGGAAACAGGGCAGCACCCCTAACACTGACATTTGTTACTTATGCCTCATTCCATTGGAGCTATTTGATGCCCGTATGCGGTCTACTTCCTACCCGGATGTATTGGGGATGTATGCATTTGGTTTGACCATGATTTTGGCTTGAATTCGGGGCTGAAATCTACCGTTTAGAACAGTAAATACATGCTGGAATAACAGTGGGTTGAAGGTACTTTACATGCTTTGGCACTTACCTACCGATACCGGATGTATGCTTTGAGCTTTGGCATGATGTCTCTGACATTTGGGGACGACTTGGAGCGATTTTGACTTGAATACGGGGCTGAAATCTACTATTTAGAACAGTAAATACATGCTGGAATAACAGTGGGCTGAAGGTACTTTACATGCTTTGGCACTTACCTACCGATACCGGATGTATGCTTTGAGCTTTGGCATGATGTCTCTGACATTTGGGGACGACTTGGAGAATATGTATGAGATTATGGGATGCTTTTGAGCTTTGCATTAGCTCTGTCTTCACTAGCATTTGGACCGACTTGGCATGCTCGTGGACCGCCTATGCCTCATGTCTCTGCTTGACAGTTAGGCTTTTGCATTACATGCTTTGGTTCATGACATATGCTATTTGGTTCATGTATGCCATACCGACATTTGGAGCTTGGATTTGGATGTATTTGAGCATTCCCGGCTTACTTGATCACTGATCTTGGTTGCTATTTGGATGCCATTGAGTTGACCGAGAGCTTATTTGGGCTTATGTATTGCTTCATGGTTAATACGACCGGTGCTTCATGTATGTCATGCTCTCTTGGATGTGCTTGATGCATTGACAGGGTCACTTATCACTAGTGCTTTCGCTTGGGTTGTTTGAGCTTCTGAGCTCGCTTTGTACGCCTTTTGTGCCAGTGAGAGCATTTTACATGCTTGCTTGACCTTTGACAGTTGCATGCTATTGGAGCACTTACATGTATTTGGAGCAGTTTATGTCTTGAGTAGCTACATACGCATTGAGACTTTGGGATCATACTCCGATCTTTATGGATATGCATTGATGTACTCTTGGTTCACAGGATGCTTATGAGCTGAGTCTCATATTTGGATCTTTCTCTTTGAGCAGACACCTATTTGTGTCAGGTTTTGGCAGTTACAGGAACACTTTGCCTAGAGTGTCTGGGGGTGTGCCTTTCACTGGCAGATGTTATTTTGACATGCTTCGGTGTTGAGCTCATGTTCTTTTCACTGTCATTGGCCTTGCTTATGTCCGTTCCATGCCAGCTTTGGACCTAGCATTGTTTGCTTGACATTGGATCCTATTTTGGGACAGTTTGCTCTCTAGACTGCATACCTGCAATTTATTACAGCAAGCAGTTATTGGTGGACTAAGGTGTACTTTTCATGCTGAAATATCCTGATTTGGTGTACCGCACCTGGTACTAAGTGGGCAGCAACTTTTGGCACACTTTGCTCGCCCTTTGGACCCCATTTTGGTCATTTTTGGGCAGTTTCTGCAGTAAAACAACAAGCAGTTTTGGACTGTTTGGGCATTTCCAGCCTGCATAATGGCGTCATCTTCGCATGATAGTGCCATCTTTTGTTGAGATATCGAGCTCCACTCATGATACGCCAGGGTGACCGTTGTGTATTTATGTCACCGACTTGTCAGTTGCAGACGCGGTTGGTACACCGCCCATGAATAATAGCTACATGATAGCTATCCTTATCTACTCTAGTTCGTGGCTCAGTTAGTATGCCACCTTAGTTAGTTGAGTTTGGTTTGAGACCCATATATAGGGTTCTTCTATTTCTTTGTATGAGAGTTCTTTTGGCTTAAACAACTAAGAAGAGGAAAACTGTTTTCAGCCTCCACCCTTGTGTGTATTCCCCCATTGTGCAAGCAAGAAAGCTACAAGTGAGACTCCTTCCTTCTCTCCCACAATCTTGACATGGTATCAGAGCCTTGTTCGTGGTAAGGAGCTCAAGAAAGCAAGCCAAGCTCGCGGTGTTCTGGTAAGAGGAGCAGTGTTGCTTTCATTTTTTGTTTTGGGAGCAGATCTCTGCAGGTAGCACAGCCGGAAAGTGCAGGAGTGCATTGTCTCAGGTTGAGACGCCCTTCGCGGTGAAGCAAGAGGGCACTATAGCTGCGGGAAAGGGCTTTAGCTCTTGGCGACCTTGTTTTTTTTATTTGAGGCCATTTCGGGGCCTGTTTTGAAGGCGGAAGTTTTCTGCACGCACTCAGGAAAAGACCCTATTTTATGCTGTGCGACCACTGTTCTACAGGTCGGTGAAAAGTTACTGTAGAAATTGCATCGTATGCTTGTGCGCAGAGACATTAGGAGTTTCAGAATCATCATTGGTTCCTGTTTATGCAAAATCGTCACTAGGAAGTGACTGTGTGGTCAAATACCACTTTCGCCAGTTTTGCAGATTTGCCATTGTGAGGGTGAAGCTGTGTTTTTTGCAGTGACAGAATTTTTTGCAGTATTCTGTAATGGCATCTGATTCTCTTTCACAGATTGTCACTGAAAAGCTTGACAAGAACAACTTCCAGGCATGGAAGTTTAGAATGACGAATTTCCTTATAGGAAAAGGATATTGGGAATTTGTTGCAGGAAATGAAGAAGAACCAGTTCTTCCTGATGTTCCCAATCAACAGCAAATGCAGGCATTCAAATCATGGCATGAGAGAGCCAGGAAAGTTATGTACTGGCTGTCTATCAGTATTTCAGACTCTATGATTGTGCATATTCAGGATGCAAGTACGCCAAAGGAGGCATGGGATACTTTGTCAAAAATGTATAGCACAAATACGCAAGCCAGAAAAATGCAGCTCAAGCAAGAGTTGCATAATGTGCAAAGAGAAAGTATGAGCATCAATGACTACCACATGAAGGTGAAGAAGATTGCAGATGCACTTGCTTCCATTGGGTCACCAGTGGAAGATGATGATTTAGTTTCTGTGACCTTGAATGGTCTAGGAAAGGATTATGCACAGTTTCGGATATCCATTTCAGTTCGTGAAAGATTTCCTGATTTTGAGGAGTTGATTGCTCTTCTAATTTCTGAGGAGCAGAGAAATGGTGGTGCATCTTCTTCAGGACGAACTTCAAAAGAAGCTGTCTTCTACTCAAATGCTGGAAGAGGTAGAGGCAGAGGTAGAGGAGGCCGATTTGGAGGCCGTGGTAGAAATCAGAATATGCAGCAAACTCAAGAAAACCAGTCCTATGGAGGAGGACGTGGTAACTCTAGAGGCAGGGGGAGCCAAAGAGGTCGTGGTGGATGGCAAAGAGGCCAAAATGCAAACAGTAATGTTGAATGCTACTACTGTGGTAAAATGGGTCATATGGCTAAAGACTGCTATAAAAAGCATAATGACATCATGAATGGAAAACTGCAACAAGGGAATTATGCAGCTTCTAGTAGACAGGGTGATGACAGAAATGAGCATTTGTTTATGGTGCAGCACATGAACAATTCTGTGACAAGTGCAGAAGAAAGCAACGATGTATGGTATGTTGACTCAGGTGCATCAAACCACATGACAGGTCATGCAGAATGGATGGAGGATGCAAGGAAAATGGAAAAACCAGGATTTGTGGAGACTGGTGATGATACTGCACATCCTATTGTGCAGATTGGAAAAATTCATTTGTCTATGCAGGATGGGAAAAAGAAATACCTGTCCGATGTATTTCATGTCCCGAATATCACCAAGAATCTAGTTTCTGTTGGTCAAATGGTTGAACAGGGCTTGCAGGTCAGATTTAATCCTCATGGATGCTTTGTTGAGGATATGAAAAATAAAGGTCGCTTGATAGCAAAAGGAAATAAGAAGGGCAGAATGTTTACATTGGATGCAGATATGCCTGAATTGAGTGCAGCAATGTTTGCACATGGGACCGGTGTAGTTGCAGATATTGATATCTGGCATAAACGCATTGGTCATGTTAATGTACAGCGACTTAAATCAATGCAGGCCCAAAACATTGTTGCAGGATTGCCTAAGTTCAAGGTTGCAAAAATGCATAAGGTATGTGAAGCCTGTCAGTTTGGAAAACAGGCAAGGAAACCATTTCCTAGACATGTTCAAGAGAGTAAGAAGCCATTGGAATTAATCCACTCTGATGTGTGGACTACTAAAGCTGCATCTCTTGGAGGCTGTCATTATTTTGTCACTTTTATCGATGACTATAGTAGAAAAGTTTGGGTGTATTTTATGAAAAAGAAAAGTGAAGTTTTTGGGCATTTCAAAACTCTTAAAGCTATGGTTGAAAAAGAAACAGGTCTGCAGATAAAATGCCTAAGGTCAGATGGAGGGGGAGAGTACCTCTCAAATGAGTTTGCAAGGTTCCTACAGGAGCATGGCATAAAGCAGCAATATTCATGCAGTCATACCCCACAACAAAATGGAATTGCAGAAAGGAAAAACAGGCATATTGGAGAGGTATCTCGTGCCATGCTCAATGAAAAAGACCTGCCAGATTTTTATTGGGCTGAAGCAGTTGCTACAGCAGTCTACATAATGAACAGGACTCCCACTGCAGCAATACATGGAATGACTCCAGAGGAGAGGTATACTGGTAGGAAACCAGATATTTCTCATTTGAAAATTTGTGGTTGCATTGCCTATGTACATGTGCCAGATGAGTTGAGATCCAAGTTGGATCCAAAAGCTGAGAAGTGCATCTTTATTGGTTACTCTCTGCAGCAAAAAGGGTATAGATGCTATAACCCTTCTACTCGTAAGTTTACAGTGAGCAGAGATGTTGTTTTTGATGAGATGAGTAGCTGGTATAAACCAGTAAATGTGATTGATGATGTAGATGCACAAAATGGTAATGCTGCACAGAATTCACAGCAGCAGTCACAAAATATTAGTGGACCTGGAGCGTCCTCTAGCAGTGGTTCACATTCTTCGCCATGGACAGGCAGATTGAGATCAGGAGAATCTTCTCAAAGTAATGCAGATAGTGGTATGCAGGTATCACGAAAAGGAAAAGAGAAGGTTGATCAGCCCATGTTTGATGTGAATGCAGGTCACTCTTATGTGGATGGTGAATCCAGTGGCTTAGAACAGAGCATTGATGATGAGTTGGGTATTCCTTCTATTGTTACACCTGGAGTAAGGAAGACCAGGGATGTTTTGAGAGCACCTGGAAGTGAGCCTACTTTGCGTAGATCTACCAGAGCTAGGTATCATGTGGATAGGCTGAAATATGATGGATTTACAGCCATTCACTATGCATATATGGTCAAAGTGATGCAGGAACCAGAACCCACTTCTTTTGAGCAAGCCATGGGAAAAGAAAAATGGGAGAAAGCCATGGATGAAGAAATGGATGCCTTGGAAGCAAATGCTACATGGGAGTTAGTACCTTTGCCTAAAGGTAAGAATGCAATTGGCTGTAAGTGGGTTTATAAGGTGAAGCACAATGCAGATGGTTCTGTGAACAGATACAAGGCAAGATTAGTAGTCAAGGGGTATGCACAAACATATGGCATTGACTATGAAGAAACATTCAGTCTGGTTGCAAGGATGGCAACCGTTAGAGCAGTCATTGCTATGGCTGCATCAAAGGGATGGTCTTTACATCAGATGGATGTAAAGAATGCCTTCTTGCATGGTGATTTGCAAGAAGAGGTCTATATGGAGTAGCCACCAGGTTATGTGCATGCTATTCATCCTGAGTTTGTTTGCAGGTTGAAGAAAGCTTTGTATGGCTTGAAGCAAGCACCTAGAGCATGGTCTGACAAGATAGGGCAATATCTTGTCACTATTGGCTTTCAGATTTCCAAGGTATATTTCTCACTTTATGTGAGAAAGACAGAGAAAGGTATTATGCTGCTTGTCATTTATGTTGATGATTTGATTATGACAGGTGACAGTGATGAAGATATCCTTCATGTGAAAATGCTATTGAAGCAAAAGTTTGAGATGAAGGATTTGGGAGAGCTGCGTTATTTCTTGGGCATTGAGGTGATTAGATCACCAAGTGGGATACAGCTCTTGCAGAGGCAGTATGGATTGGACATGCTGTCCAAATATGGGATGACAGGCTGTAAGCCTATTTCAGTTCCTTTGGAGCAGAATGTGAAGCTAAGCGCAGATGCATGTGAGCTTCTGGAAGACCCTACTATGTACAGAAGCATAGTAGGAAGCTTGATTTATATGACTATTACCAGGCCAGATTTGAGCTATGCTGTTGGATTGGTAAGTCAGTTTATGCAGGCTCCAAGGAAACCGCATTTGGATGCAGCTAGACGCATACTCAGGTATATGAAGTCCACATTGCAGTATGGACTATTTTATGAGACTGGGGTTCAGATACAGTTGCATGGATACACTGATGCTGATTGGGCTGGTAGTATTTCTGATAGACGATCTACCAGTGGATATGCACGAGCCTACAGATGGGCCAGTTGTCATTTATTGTGACAACATGAGTAGTATACACTTGGCAAATAACCCAGTCTATCATGCTAGAACAAAGCACATTGAGGTGCATTATCACTATGTGCGAGAGAGGGTTTTACTAGGTCTTATTGATCTAGTTTATGTCAGCACAGAGGATCAGGTAGCTGACATATTTACGAAGGCATTGGGCGCAGAGAAGCTGCGCAAGTTCAGAGACCTGCTTGGTGTACAGGAATTGGGATTGAGCTCGAGGGGGAGTGTTGAGATATCGAGCTCCACTCGTGATACGCCAGGGTGACCGTTGTGTATTTATGTCACCGACTTGTCAGTTGCAGACGCGGTTGGTACACCGCCGATGAATAATAGCTACATGATAGCTATCCTTATCTACTCTAGTTCGTGGCTCAGTTAGTATGCCACCTTAGTTAGTTGAGTTTGGTTTGAGACCCATATATAGGGTTCTTCTATTTCTTTGTATGAGAGTTCTTTTGGCTTACACAACTAAGAAGAGGAAAACTGTTTTCAGCCTCCACCCTTGTGTGTATTCCCCCATTGTGCAAGCAAGAAAGCTACAAGTGAGACTCCTTCCTTCTCTCCCACAATCTTGACATCTTTAACATTACAAAGTTGGATGGTACCAACTACTCTTACTGGAAGAGTCAAATTTGGCAGGTCTTGGTGCAGAAATCTTAGATTAAGCCACTTCGGTTGAGTGGGGAGCAACCTGAAACTATGGACAATGACGACTGGCTTGAACTTGATGAGTTATCCAAGTCCACGATTGTATTGTCTCTCACTGAACAGGTACATTATAATGTATTTGAGGAAGCACAGAGTGCATGGGATCTATGGAATAAGATCAAGAATCTTTATGATAAGAAAAGTCCGGCGAGTCAGATGTACTGGTTGAAGCAGCTTATGGATCTGCGCATGAAGGATAATGCGACTATGTCTGCTCACTTGAGCCAGTTCCATGCTATACTGAAGAACCTGACTTCGCAGGATATCACCTTTGGAGAGGAAGTAACTCCTCTTTTCTTGCTTGGGACTCTGAATGAGTCATGGGATGTATTCCGCACTGCCCTATGTGCCTCTAGTGCTACTCTAAAATTGGCAGATGTTGAGAGTGCTCTTCTTCAGGAAGAGGTGAATCGAAAAAACTTGGATGCCTCTCGTGGTAGTCATGCTTTGACAGTTAGAGGCAGGAATGACAGGTATGACCGTGGTAATGGCCGAGGCCGTGACTCGCAGAAGGGTCGGTCTAAAACTCGTGGCAAGTCGCGTAGTAAGTTGCGTGGGCGCAATGCAAATGTCACTTGTCATCATTGTGGGAAAAAGGGCCATATTAGACCACAGTGTCATGAGTTGTGCAATGAGAAGCGCAAGGATAAGGGGAAAGATAAAGTGCAGGAGAAGTCCTCTGATCGCAGCATAGTACCTGCGAAGTCCAGCGTCAAGATTGAGGAAATTAATGTCACGCAGACTGAGGAGTCCAATGGTGGTGATGAGTTTATACTTGCAGCTAGTTCTTCTGATGCTTCACACTTGACTGAGACATCTAGTATGTATGCACAGTGCTGGTTATTGGATTCAGGTGCGTCCTTCCATGTGACGCCTTACCGTGAGTGGTTTCACTCTTACCGTACTGTATCTGGATCAGTCAGACTTGGAGATGACAGGTCTCTTGATATTATGGGCTGTGGAGATATTCAGTTGTAGTTTTCCACTGGGAGTTCCTTTTTGCTCAGGGATGTACATCATGTACCTGTGCTTACGTGCAGTCTTATGTCTGCAGGACAGTTGGATGATGCAGGGTTTCATGTCTATTTTGGGGATTCTGCCTGGAAAATTACCAAAGGCAGACTTGTGCTTGCTAGAGGCGCCAAGGCTGGTAGCCTCTATCCTCTTGTTGTATCTAGGTCTTCTGTAGGCCATGTTTTGGCAGTGGGCTCTATCCCACATGTATCACTTTGGCATGCCCGTTTGGGGCATATGTCTTTGAAGGGAATGAAAATGTTATCTGGTTTGTAGTATCTTCCGCCTTTGGACTATGCACGTTTTGACTCATGTGATCATTGTCTTTATGGTAAGCAGAATAGGTCTACGCATAAGAAATCGGGTAGGCCATGCATGAGTGAGCCCTTGGCATTGGTGCATTCTGATGTTTGTGGGCCTATGCCTTGCATGTCTATGGGTGGCGCGAAGTACTTTGTTACCTTCATTGATGATTTTTCTAGGAAAGTGTGGGCTTATCCCATAAAGCAAAAGTCCGATGTCTTGGTAGTCTTTCAGCGTTGGCTTGCTCTTGTTGAGAACCAGACTGGGTATAGGCTGAAATGCCTTAGGACTGACAATGGGGGAGAATATGTCTCACGTGCTTTTGAGCAGTTTTGTGATGACAGGGGTATTAAGCGTCAGTTGACCGCCCCTTACACCCCACCCCAGAATGGTTCGGCTAAGCGCATGAACAGGACTATTCAGGAGCGTGTGCACTCTATGCTTAGCCATGCAGGCCTACCCCAGAGTTTTTGGGCTGAGGCAGTTAGTACGGCAGTACATGTCATAAACCAATCTCCTTCCAGTGGATTGGATTTCCAGGTTGCAGAGGAAGTTTGGGCTAGTAAGCCACCCTCTTATGTGCATCTCCGTGTCTTTGGATGTGAAGCATTCTGCCATGTGCCCAAGGACAAGAGGAGTAAATTGGATCCAAAGAGCATTAAATGCATATTCCTTGGCTATGGTGAGTCAGGAGAGATGGGCTATCGCCTATGGGATCCGCAGGCGCGGAAAATAGTACGCAGCCATGCTGTCGTCTTCCATGAAGACAAGATGCACAGGCAGCCTGAGAAGGTGGTTGAGATCCACAGAGTGATCTTTCAAGAGGAGCCTAGAGCTCCAGCACAACCAGTAGTACAGCCTGCAGCAGTTCCTCCACAGGGCCAGGGTGTTGGACATGCAGTTAGACAGGCAGCAGAGCCTACGGTGAGACGGTATGCTAGAGACAGACATCCACCTGACAGATTTCAGCCCTCTATGCATTATGTTTTGGTTACAGATGCAGGAGAGCCTTTCACTTATGATGAGGCTATGCGCAGGGGTGACAGTCACTCCTGGGAGAGGGCTATGCAGTCTGAGATAGACTCCCTGCATAAGAATGAGACTTGGGATTTGGTTGCCTTGCCTAAGGGCAAGAAGGCTTTGCCATGCAAGTGGATGTATAAGCTGAAAAGTACCCCTGGACACCCCAAGCCGGCATACAAGGCTAGATTGGTAGTAGCAAAGGGTTTTAAGCAGGAACATGGTGTGGACTTTGATGAGGTCTTCTCTCCTGTGGTTAAGATGACCACCCTACGCTTAGTCTTGGCTTTGGTTGCACAGCTTGACTTAGATCTATATCAAATGGATGTCAAGACGGCTTTTCTACATGGGGACTTGCATGATGAGATCTATATGGATCAGCCTAAGGGCTTTGCAGAACCTGGCAGGGAGCACCTAGTGTGCAAGTTGAAGAAGAGCTTGTATGGCTTGAAGCAGGCACCTAGGGAATGGTATCATAAGTTTGATGCCTTTATGCAGTCACAAGGCTACAGCAGGAGTGCTATGGATCCGTGTCTTTACACGAAGAAAGCCCGTGATGGCAGTTTTCTTATCTTGGTACTCTATGTTGATGATATGCTGATAGCAGGGAAAGCTCATGATGAGCTAGATGCTCTTAAATCTCAGCTGAAGAAGAGCTTTGAGATGAAGGATTTGGGACAGGCCTCACATATACTTGGAATGTACATTAAGCGCGATAGGCATCAGGGGCTTTTGTATCTCTCACAGCGGGAGTACATTCATAAAGTCCTTGAGTGCTTCTGCATGCAGGACGTAAAGCCTATTGGCTGTCCATTACCTTCTTATGTGAAGGTATCACAGGCCGATTGTCCGTAGACAGATGAGTAGAGGGCCGAGATGGCCAAGATCCCTTATGCTTTAGCCGTGGGCAGTTTGATGTATGCCATGATAGCCACTCGTCCAGATATTGCGCATGCAGTTGGTGTTGTGGCATGCTATATGGCTACACCTGGCAGCAGACATTGGGATGCCGTGAAGGGTATCATGAGGTACCTGAAGGGCACAGCAGATATGTGTATTTGCTATGGCAGCCAGGATACAGGGGTCGTGGGGTACACTGACTCCGATTATGCAGGTCATGCAGATAGTAGGAAGTCCACTTCTGGCTATGTATTCACCTATGCTGGAGGGGCTGTCTCTTGGATGTCCAGGGTTCAGAAGTATACGCTTTGTCTACCACTAAGGCCGAGTATGTTGCAGCCACTGAGGCTTGCAAAGAGGCCATATGGTTAGGCCGTCTAGTTGCTGACCTTGGGATTGATGCTACACCTACACTGCATTCAGATTCTATGAGTGCCATTCAGTTGGCTAAGAATCCGGTCTTCCATGCGAAGACGAAACACATTGAGGTGAGGTATCACTTCATACGTGGTGTCGTGGAGGACAGGTCTGTTGACCTTGTCAAGATCTCCACTGATGAGAATCCTGCAGATCTGCTCACGAAGAGCCTCACTACTGAGCGCTTTGCCTTCCTCAGGAGGTTGATGGGAGTTGGATGAGATGTCGCCTTTCCTCATCCCTGTCAAGATTGTGGGAGAGAAGGAAGGAGTCTCACTTGTAGCTTTCTTGCTTGCACAATGGGGGAAGACACACAAGGGTGGAGGCTGAAAACAGTTTTCCTCTTCTTAGTTGTGTAAGCCAAAAGAACTCTCTTACAAAGAAATAGAAGAACCCTATATGGGTTTCAAAACCAAACTCAACTAACTAAGGTGGCATACTAACTGAGCCACGAACTAGAGTAGATAAGGATAGCTATCATGTAGCTATTATTCATCGGCGGTGTACCAACCGCGTCTGCAACTGACAAGTCGGTGACATAAGTACTCAACGGTCACCCTGGCGTATCACGAGTGGAGCTCGATATCTCAACACTCCCCCTCGAGCTCAATCCCAATTCCTGCACACCAAGCAGGTCTCTGAACTTGCGCAGCTTCTCCGCGCCCAATGCCTTCGTGAATATGTCAGCTACCTGATCCTATGTGCTGACATAAACTAGATCAATAAGACCTAGTAAAACCCTCTCTCGCACATAGTGATAATGCACCTCAATGTGCTTTGTTCTAGCATGATAGACTGGGTTATTTGCCAAATGTATATTGCTCATGTTGTCACAATAAATGACAACCGGCCCATCTGTAGGCTGATGCATATCATAAAGTAGCTTATGCAACCAAGCTACCTCACATGCAGCCATTGCTGCACCCCTGTACTCGACCTCTGTGCTCGACAAGGCAACTATAGGCTGTTTCTTGCTGCTCCAAGTGACTCCAGCACTCCCGAAAGAGAACACATATCCACTGGTAGATCGTCTATCAGAAATGCTACCAGCCCAATCAGCATCAGTGTATCCATGCAACTGTATCTGAACCCCAGTCTCATAAAATAGTCCATACTGCAATGTGGACTTCACATACCTGAGTATGCATCTAGCCGCATCCAAATGCGGTTTCCTTGGAGCTTGCATAAACTGACTTACCAATCCAACAGCATAGCTCAAATCTGGCCTGGTAATAGTCATATAAATCAAACTTCCTACTATGCGTCTGTACATAGTACGGTCTTCCAGAAGCTCACCTGCATCTGTGCTCAGCTTCACATTCTGCTCCAAAGGAACTGAAATAGACTTACAGCCTGTCATCCCATATTTGGACAGCATGTCCAATCCATACTGCCTCTGCAAGAGCTGTATCCCACTTGGTGATCTAATCACCTCAATGCCCAAGAAATAACGCAGCTCTCCCAAATCCTTTATCTCAAACTTCTACTTCAATAGCATTTTCACATGAAGGATATCTTCATCACTGTCACCTGTCATAATCAAATCATCAACATAAATGACAAGTAGCATAATACCTTTCTCTGTTTTTCTCACATAAAGTGAGAAATCTGCCTTGGAAATCTGAAAGCCAATAGTGACAAGATACTGTCCTATCTTGTCAGACCATGCTCTAGGTGCTTGCTTCAAGCCATACAAGGCTTTCTTCGACCTGCAAACAAACTCAGGATGAACATCATGCACATAACTTGGTGGCTGCTCCATATAGACCTCTTCTTGCAAGTCACCATGCAAGAAGGCATTCTTTACATCCATTTGATGTAAAGATCATTCCTTTGATGCAGCCATAGCAATGACTCCTCTTACGGTTGCCATCCTTGCAACCGGACTGAATGTTTCTTCATAGTCAATGCCATATGTTTGTGCATACCCCTTGACTACTAATCTTGCCTTGTATCTGTTCACAGAACCATCTGCATTGTGCTTCACTTTATAAACCCACTTACAGCCAATTGCATTCTTACCTTTAGGCAAAGGTACCAATTCCCATGTAGCATTTGCTTCCAAGGCATCCATTTCTTCATCCATGGCTTTCTCCCATTTTTCTTTTCCCATGGCTTGCTCAAAAGAAGTGGGTTCTGGTTCATGTATCACTTTGACCATATATGCATAGTGAATGGTTGTAAATCCATCATATTTCAGCCTATCCACAGGATACCTAGCTCTCGTAGACCTGCACAAAGTAGGTTCACTCCCAGGTGCTCTCAAAACATCCCTGGTTTTCCTTACTCCAGGTGTAACAATAGAAGGAATGCCCAACTCATCATCAATGCTCTGTTCTGAGCCACTAGATTCACCATCCACATAAGAGTGACCTGCATTCACATCAAACATGGGCTGATCAACCTTCTCTTTTCCTTTTCGTGATACCTGCATACCACTATCTGCATTGCTTTGAGAAGATTATCCTGATCTCAATCTACCTGTCCATGGTGAAGAATGTGAACCACTGCTAGAGGGTGCTCCAGGTCCACTAATATTTTGTGACTGCTGCTCTGAATTCTGTGCAGCATTACCATTTTGTGCATCTACATCATCAATCACATTTACTGGTTTATACCAGCTACTCATCTCATCAAAAACAACATCTCTGCTCACTGTAAACTTACGAGTAGAAGGGTTATAGCATCTATACCCTTTTTGCCGCAGAGAGTAACCAATAAAGATGCACTTCTCAGTTTTTGGATCCAACTTGGATCTCAACTCATCTGGCACATGTACATAGGCAATGGAACAAAAAATTTTCAAATGAGAAATATCTGGTTTCCTACCAGTATACCTCTCCTCTGGAATCACCCCATGTATTGCTGCAGTGGGAGTCCTGTTCATTATATAGACTGCTGTAGCAACTGCTTCAGCCCAATAAAAATCTGGCAGGTCTTTTTCATTGAGCATGGCACGAGATACCTCTCCAATATGCCTATTTTTCCTTTCTGCAATTCCATTTTGTTGTGGGATATGACTGCATGAATATTGCTGCTTTATGCCATGCTCCTGCAGGAACCTTGCAAACTCATTTGAGAGGTACTCTCCCCCTCCATCTGACCTTAGGCATTTTATTTGCAGGCCTGTTTCTTTTTCAATCATAGCTTTAAGAGTTTTGAAATGCCCAAAAACTTCACTTTTCTTTTTCACAAAATACACCCAAACTTTTCTGCTATAGTCATCAATAAAACTAACAAAATAATGACAGCCTCCAAGAGATGCAGCTTTAGTAGTCCACACGTCAGAGTGGATTAATTCCAATGGCTTCTTACTCTCTTGAACATGTCTAGGAAATGGTTTCCTTGCCTGTTTTCCAAACTGACAGGCTTCACATACCTTATGCATTTCTGCAACCTTGAATTTAGGCAATCCTGCAACAATGTTTTGGGCCTACATTGATTTAAGTCGCTGTACATTAACATGACCAATGCGTTTATGCCAGATATCAATATCTGCAACTACACCGGTCCCATGTGCAAACATTGCTGCACTCAATTCAGGCATGTCTGCATCCAATGTAAACATTCTGCCCTTCTTCTTTCATTTTGCTATCAAGCAACCTTTATTTTTCATATCCTCAACAAAGCATCCATGAGGATTAAATCTGACCTGCAAGCCCTGCTCAACCATTTGACCAACAAAAACCAGATTCTTGGTGATATTCGGGACATGAAATACATCGGACAGATATTTCTTTTTCCCATCCTGCATAGACAAGGGAATTTTTCCAATCTGCACAATAGGATGTGCAGTATCATTACCAGTCTCCACAAATCCTGGTTTTTCCATTTTCCTTGCATCCTCCATCCATTCTGCATGACCTGTCATGTGGTTTGATGCACCTGAGTCAACATACCATACATCATTGCTTTCTTCTGCACTTGTCACAGAATTGTTCATGTGCTGTACCATGAACAAATGCTCATTTCTGTCATCACCCTGTCTACTAGAAGATGCATAATTTCCTTGTTGCAGTTTTCCATTCATGATGTCATTCTGCTTTTTATAGCAGTCTTTAGCCATATGACCCATTTTACCACAGTAGTAGCATTCAACATTACTGTTTGCATTTTGACCTCTTTGCCATCCACCACGACCTCTTTGGCTCCCCCTGCCTCTAGAGTTACTACGTCCTCCTCCATAGGACTGGTTTTCTTGAGTTTGCTGCATATTCTGATTTCTACCACGGCCTCCAAATCGGCCTCCTCTACCTCTGCCTCTACCTCTTCCAGCATTTGAGTAGAAGACAGCGTCTTTTGAAGTTCCTCCTGAAGAAGATGCACCACCATTTCTCTGCTCCTCAGAAATTAGAAGAGCAATCAACTCCTCAAAATCAGGAAATCTTTCACGGACAGAAATGGATGTTCGAAACTGTGCATAATCCTTTCCTAGACCATTCAAGGTCACAGAAACTAAATCATCATCTTCCACTGGCGACCCAATGGAAGCAAGTGCATCTGCAATCTTCTTCACCTTCATGTGGTAGTCATTGATGCTCATATTTTCTCTTTGCACATTATGCAACTCTTGCTTGAGCTGCATTTTCCTGGCTTGAGTATTTGTACTATACATTTTTGACAAAGTATCCCATGCCTCCTTTGGCGTACTTGCATCTTGAATATGCACAATCATAGAGTCTGAAATACTGATAGACAGCCAGTACATAACTTTCCTGGCTCTCTCATGCCATGCTTTAAATGCCTGCATTTGCTGTTGATTGGGAACATCAGGAAGAACTGGTTCTTCTTCATTTCCTGCAACAAATTCCCAATATCCTTTTCCCATAAGGAAATTCGTCATTCTAAACTTCCATGCTTGGAAGTTGTTCTTGTCAAGCTTTTCAGTGACAATCTGTGAGAGAGAATCAGATGCCATTACAGAATACTGCAAAAAATTCTGTCACTGCAAAAAACACAGCTTCACCCTCACAAGGGAAAATCTGCAAAATTGGCGAAAGTGGTATTTGACCACACAGTCACTTCCTAGTGACGATTTTGCATCAACAGGCAACAGGGATGATTCTGTAACTCCCAATGTCTCTGCACACAAGCATACGATGCAATCTCTGTGGTAACTTTTCACCGACCTGTAGAACAGTGGTCGCACAGCATAAAACAGGGCCTTTTCCTGAGTGCGTGCAGAAAACTTCCGCCTTCAAAACAGGCCCCGAAATGGCCTCAAATAAAAAAAACAGGGTCGCCGAGAGCTAAAGCTCTCGCTCGCAGCATATACTGTCCTCTTGCTTCAACGCGAAGGGCGTCTCAACCTGAGACAATGCACTCTTGCAATTTTCGGATGTGCTACCTGCAGAGATTTGCTCCCAAAACAGAAAATGAAAGCAACACTGCTCCTCTTACCAGACCACCGCGAGCTTGGCTTGCTTTCTTGAGCTCCTTACCACGAACAAGGCTCTGATACCATGTCAAGATTGTGGGAGAGAAGGAAGGAGTCTCACTTGTAGCTTTCTTGCTTGCACAATGGGGGAAGACACACAAGGGTGGAGGCTGAAAACAGTTTTCCTCTTCTTAGTTGTGTAAGCTAAAAGAACTCTCTTACAAAGAAATAGAAGAACCCTATATGGGTCTCAAAACCAAACTCAACTAACTAAGGTGGCATACTAACTGAGCCACGAACTAGAGTAGATAAGGATAGCTATCATGTAGCTATTATTCATCGGCGGTGTACCAACCGCGTCTGCAACTGACAAGTCGGTGACATAAGTACTCAACGGTCACCCTGGCGTATCACGAGTGGAGCTCGATATCTCAACAATCCCTTGTACCTATGTACATTTGTACTGTCTTTTCTTTTTCTTTTCTCTCTCACTAGGGTAGATTCGCCTTTAAGTGGGAGGTTGTTGGGGGTAAAGGCGCCTCCGCCGTGCCGCCCCATGTATTACTACACTGACAGTACCCGCCACTGCAGGTGGCGGGCGCCTGTCACGTCACTTTATTCTTTATTCTTTTAGTGACAGTTTGAATAAAGGAAGGCCCGATCACACATTGTGACTGTTGGAGTTCCCATTTCTTCTCTCTCTCTTTCTTGCTCTTGCTCTCTCGCCATAGCTCGCGTGCAAGCTTCGATCCTTCTCACCTTTCATAGTGGTCGCACAGCATAAAATAAGGCCTTTTCCTGAGTGCGTGTAGAAAACTTCCGCCTCCAAAACAGGCCCCGAAATGGCCTCAAATCAAAAAAACAGGGTCATCGCGACGGGCGTCTCAACCTAAGACAATGCATATACTGCCCTCTTGCTTCACCGTGAAGGGCGTCTCAACCTGAGACAATGCACTTCTGCACTTTCCGGTTGTGCTACCTACAGAGATCTGCTCCCAAAACAGAAAATGAAAGCAACACTGCTCCTCTTACCAGAACACCGCGAGCTTGGCTTGCTTTCTTGAGCTCCTTACCACGAACAAGGCTCTGATACCATGTCAAGATTGTGGGAGAGAAGGAAGGAGTCTCACTTGTAGCTTTCTTGCTTGCACAATGGGGGAATACACACAAGGGTGGAGGCTGAAAACAATTTTCCTCTTCTTAGTTGTGTAAGCCAAAAAAACTCTCATACATAGAAATAGAAGAACCCTATATATGGGTCTCAAACCAAACTCAACTAACTAAGGTGGCATACTAACTGAGCCACGAACTAGAGTAAATAAGGATAGCTGTCATCTAGCTATTATTCATGGGCAGTGTACCAACCGCATCTGCAACTGACACGTCGGTGACATAAATGCACAACGGTCACCCTGGCATATCACGAGTGGAGCTCGATATCTCAACAATCCTGGCCGGAGGCTCACGTCTCTGGGGGCCTCAATTTGTTGTGTCTGGGGGCATGAATATATAGATTTAGGTCCCCCAGATGTGAGCCTCCAGCCAGGGCTGCTCTAGGGGTTTGATCCTGACAGATTCAGGCCCCAATATGCGAGCCTCTGGTGGCCTGATCCCAGCAAAATTTTATGTGCACACTCGCGATGCCCTAGAGGCCAATTTTTACATAAATCCGATGTATATATCTTTAGCACACTCCATGCATAGTGAGTCTGACACTGAACTTGTGTGATGTAGGACATTGTCCATATAGATGAATTTTCATCTAAACAAGGTGGCTAATCTGGAGCCAAGGAAGGGTGTATAACTTGGCATTGAAGGAGTATATTAGCCATCTTGTGAGTGACATTATTGTATTCCATAATACATGCTCTCTGTCTTTTGCTAAGAACTTCTTGAAGTTGAGTGCACTACCAAAGGCTGGGATCTTCAAGACCATCTCAATGAATTCTAGCTTGGAGAAAGTAGTGTTGCTTTGATGTTCGAAGCTCCTCTACTTATTCTCTAGTACTAGGTCTAGGCCACTTTTTTCCATGGTGGCCCGTGGCATGGTTGCTGGTGTTAAAGACCCCAATGTCATTAGGCAAGAACTACTAGGGAAAAATGTGTTGCTGCCTATGATCAAGAATAGCTCTGACCATGGGGAGTCTAGCTCAAAGAATCCTAGAGAGTGTAGATGTACTTAGTGCCAAATGATATCTCATTGCCAATGTAATGTAATTTGTAATCTTCTGTTGAAGTAATGAAAACCGATATTTGTTGGATTTTCATGCAATATAGTTTGTCATATGCATCATTTATTATTGTTTTTTTATTGAATGTTACGTTTATTTATCGAATTTATACGCAATATGATTCGTACACTAAATTTAATATATAGTGCTTTATCGAGTTCATGCACAATATGTATTCATTTGAATGCATGTAACGATAACTCAAAGACATAAATAAAACAAATAACAAGTGAATTTTTAAAAAAAGACACATCAAAAAATTTGTATTCATATTTATAACATTTTACATGGGATCCATTACAACTAGGGTTTTACAAAATATCTTTGGAATCTACATTTCGTATATGTTTTGGTAGTATACCCCTATCGTTGTTGATCTTTGCAAGGACCATCCTTCCATTGTCGGAAGAACCTCACTATCCGCAAATCCCTATCGGTGATAGTGACTCTCCTTGCATGTATTGTTGCATAGAGTGAGTCTCTGAATAAGTTGATGATGTAAGCTTTGGCAGCTTCCTAAAGTGCAAGGAGGGCTTGGGCAGTCCAGCAATTGGGTTGTTGCAAGCATGTTCCATTTGGGAAGTGCCTCCTGATGTTCTTAATGAGTATGCCGTGAAAGAAAACATGGATCTTGAGCATGGTTGTAGCTATGGAGGTTTGAATGTATTGATTGATACTAACTGTTACTCGATTGAATTAGTTTCCAAGATATAATACTTGGACTCATAAACACAATCCCAAGTAGGACATGACAGAGACTCACAATTAAGTACAAAGTAAAATTTCGTTTCATTCAAAGATGGACCAAGTACATGCTTTTATAGCTTTTCAACTTATCCACTATCCTTGCTGTGCACATAGGATTCAGGACATCTCTTCCTGGAGCATACATCATTTGTTATTTCTCAACACCCCCCCCTCAAATGATGAGTCCCTACACTTGCTGGATTTTGCCCCCGCTACATGATAACTTGGCCGAGGAGACTAGCTCATTGACACCCTAGTCAAGTTAAAGCTTGATACTTTACATCTTTAGCAAGGATTTTTACAAAGCCAATCCACTAAGGGAAACATACAGATCCACTATGGGAACAAATTCCTTAGAACAATCTGTCAAAGTTGTTGATGGTAGCAGAAGCATCATCATCTTCTTCTTCATTCATGAATTGACTTTGGTGGTGGTCATTCCACATTTGCCGTGCTCTTTTCTTATGAAAACATTCACTGGAAATATGGCCAGTCTTACCACAATAATGACATGTCATCCAACTTTTGTTGTCAGTTTTGAATCCTCAACCTCTTCTTTTGGGTCCAGCAGCTCCTTTGGTGTATAAGAGATTTTACCTTGAGCTAGTTTCCTTTACATCTTTGCTTTTAAATTTTTTTTCTCCATCAAGCAATGAATGCTCAATGTCTTTGAGTGAGAGAGTGGGAACATTACTTAGTGTTGAAAAAAGGTTCTCATACGGTTAATGATTAACACTGGCAAGTAGCACTACTATTGCCTCATCCTCATCAATGTTCTTTTTAAGAGTTGCTAGCTGAGTTTTAAGGCTCTTGAACTTATTGATGTGTACAGTCATAGATGAATTGTCTTTTACATCCAATTTATAAAATTGCATAAGTAATTTTACCTTCGACTCCTTTTCTTGTGTATCAAAGATATTGACAAGTTATTCCCATGCCTTCTTTGCATCCCTAATGTCGGAAATATGATGTAATACATCATCAAATAGACACCATGCAATAATACCTAGAGCTTTGTTGTTCATCTTCTTCCATGTATTTGTTTTAGGTTGGTCTTCTGCAGCATCTTCCTCTTTAGCATTCTCATTTGCATCATCTTTCTCAAAGAGATCCCAAAGGTCTTTCCTCATGAGATGGTACATGGTTTTCTCCTTCTAGGGGTGAAAGCCTTCACCATTAAACTTTGCTATCTGTTCCACTTCAGTCATCTTAGAAGGAGGTTTTACCAAGAGAACACTCGTGGGCAGTGTTTGTCCTTTTACAATGAGATTGAGACTTACAAGGAATTAGATCAATAAAAAGTTCAAATCATTACAACTAAGAGTAAGCTTTGAAGTAGTTGAAGATGAGTTACTCTTGAGTAAGCCAAATAAAAACTTTAAGTGCCAAGAGCACTATTTGAGTATCAATAGATACTAGTTATGATGAGTTTGATTGTTGATTTGATTCTTCCAAAATCTTCTTGAAGATTGCCCTTGCTAGAGAACATACAGGTTTGAATGACGGAGATTTCAATAGAAGAGTAAATGAGGTGAGAGAGAAAGCTTGGTTTGAGACAAGCTATGGCTATTCTTTCTTAGGGTTCTGCACCCGTCTGATTTTCAGCTCATATTTGCACGATTGTCGGTCATTTGCACCAGAAATCGGTGAGAAGGTAGGTCATATGATAGGCTAAGAAAGCCTATGATCATAGAGTATTTTTCTTTATATCTTGGATAATCCGATGGTACAACCAGTGACATGCACAAATCCATAGTCGATGATAAATTTTAGCAATGCTTGTTGCTACAATGAACATTGTTGGGCTTTATCATGCCTGATAGGTGCACCCTAGCTAGAGTGTCTGCCTAGAATAAATCACAAACAAATATGGTGTGTGGAAAGAGATCCAAGAGCTCCAAGGCAAGTAGGTGAAACTTGGCTATGGCAGACATCGGGAAGAAGAAGTGTAACTTAAGAGATGAGATTAAATGCTTAAGCTAGATTGACTAGAGATTGTGAGGAGCTCAGGGAAGAGTGAGGAGAGCTAGACCATGCCTACCATGGCTCTAATACCATGAAAGAGAACATGGATCTTGAGCATAGTTGTAGCTATGGAGGTTTGAATGTATTGACTAGAACCATGACAATTTAGGCAACTGACACTAACTGTTACTCGGTTGAACTAGGTTCCAAATTAGAATACTTGGACTCATAAACACAATCCACAGTAGGACATGATAGAGACTCATAGTGAAGTACAAAGTACAATTTCATTTCATTGAAAGATGGACCAAGTACATGCTTTTATAGCTTCTCAGTTTCTCCACTATCCTAACTGTGCATATGGGATTAAGGACATCTTTTCCTGGAGCATACATCATTTGTTATTTCTCAACATGCCACCCATATTCTCATGCACTAGCTTCTAGAATAGAGCCTTTGGTATCAGAAGTTGCATGGTCTTCTGGTAATGGCGGATCTCACAAAGAGCCACTGTGTCTGGCTTCCATTGATGCTTGCAATGTTGGTGTGCTGGTGGTGGTGGTGGTGGTGGAGCTGGGGGAGGTGGACTGTGCATAGGATTTCTAGGGGGGTGTCTCCGAGCCGCTTGCTTCGTGCATGCCATGTCTTCTAGGAGAGAAAACTAAAAACTCAAAAGTGAAATGTGTAAAATGAGGTGAAATTTTAAACTTATAGAAAAACTTTCAAAAAACCCTTAAACTTGAATTAATGTATCCAGGCTTTGGAAAAATACGACCAATGATCCGATTGAAGTGAAATGTTACATGTGGACTCCTCTAGGGTACATCAACTACCCGAAAAAAATTTGGTGTCATCAGAAGTTTTTGAGACACTTGTCTGGAGGCTCACGTTTGGGGCCTGAATTTGGGCAAAAGTCTCTGGGACACTTGTCTGGAGGCTCACATCTGGGGCCCTAAATCTAGGGATTCCAAGCCCCAGAAGCGAGCCTCTGTCCAGGCCTTCGGCCAGGTGTCCCAGAGACTTCTAATGGTGGGGACAATTTTTTAATATCCATGATTTTTTATGATGCCCAGCATGTGGGTGAAGTTTCACCAAATTTCGATTTATAAAATTGATGGTTCAATCATTTTTGAAAATGCATTAACTGGATTATACTTCAGTGATAATAGAAAAACTCACCACCACACCGAGTGTGCGCAAGTGCATATTAAATGTGTTGTCAACCAAACTATGCGAAATATTCGAAACTTAAAAATTTACAAAAAATAAGCCATTTGTCAAATGGAATATCGCATACCAAATATAGTGTTGCCAATCCACTAAATATAGTAAAGATATAGTGCATCGGCCCATGTACAATTGATCATATTAAAAGAGAGAGAGATAGAGACAAGGGTTGGAGCAACTGAAAAGAGCCGTATGCTCTCACTCTATATTATCTTCATATTCCATAATCCATATATCTAAGGTGAATACAACACTCTAAGGTCTAAGGTCTATGAGATCATTCACACCGAGTACATACCGACTTATGTAATGTCTGCATGTGGTACAACTAGACAAGCTAAGTGTCAGGTACACACAACCTAAAGATAGTAAAGCTGAGATTGAAGTCTTAACACTCCCCCTTAAGCTCAAGAAATCATCTATACACCAAGCAACTGTCTAAAAACACTGAACTTATCTTTACCCAAAGACTTGGTAAAGATATTTGCAACCTGCTCATTCGTCTTCGCATGCATAAGGTCTACTTTCCTTGCAAGAACCATCTCTCTAATAAAATGGTAGTGTACCTCAATGTGTTTGGTCCTGGCATGATACACTAGATTTGTTTTCAAGAGTACACTACTGAGATTGTTGCATAACAAAGTCACTGAAGCATCCACCTGTATGTCCAAATCAGTCATGAGCTTGAGCAGCCATGTAATCTCACATGCTGCCAATGAAGCACCCCTGTACTCCACCTCAGTGCTAGACAATGCAACCGTTGGTTGCCTCTTGCTACTCCAATTGATCACTTGCTTCCAAAGACAAAAGCATAACCACTCATAGATATGCGATCATATGAGCATCCTGCCCAATCTGTATCTGTGTATCCAACCAGTGTCAAGGGCTTATCTTTCACATAGAATAGCCCATAATCTATAGTGGACTTAGCATATCTCATAATCTGCCTAACAACATCCAAATGTGGCTTTTTGGGCTTTTGCATGAACTGAGTTATGAGCCCAACTGCATAACTCAACCAACCTAGTGATAGTCAAGTAGATCAGACTACCAACCATTTGTCTGTACATAGTTGCGTCATCAATTTTAGCTCCATTGCTAATGTCCAACTTGACATTTTGATCAGGAGGTGTATCCCATGGTTTACATTCAGCTATGCCATATTTCTTTATCGTTTCCATGGTATAGTGTTTTTGCATCAGCCACATAAACCATTTTTAGCCTTGATCACCTCAATACCCAAGAAATACTTCACTTCACCTAAGTCTTTCATATCAAATTTAGATTTGAGCATCTGCATAACATGTTGTATCCCAAAGTCATCATCACATGTGATCATAAAATCATCAACATGGATGACCAACACTATTGTCTGTCTTTTTCATAAATAGATTAGCACTGCCAACAATAAATCCCAAGCTCTGTAAGTAACTACTGACCCTTGCATGCTAGGCTCTCAGATCCTGCTTTAGCCCATACAATACCTTTTTTAGCTTGCATACAAAATGCTGAAAATCAAGGTGTACATACCCTTCAAGTTGATCCATATAAACATTCTCTTCCAAGTCACCATTGAGGAAAGCATTCTTCATGTCCATGTGCTGCAATTTCAAGCCTTTAGCAACAGCTAACGCAATCAGTGTTCTTACGGTTTCCATCTTCGCAACAGGGCTAAATGTTTCCTCATAGTCTAACCCATATTGTTGGGCATATCCCTTTGCAACCATCTTGGCTTTGCACCTCTCTACACTACCATCCGACTTGTATTTACTCTTGTAGATCCATTTGCAGCCAATGGTCTTCTTTCCTTCTAGCAGTGGCACAAGATCCCAAGTACTATTTTCAGCCAAAGCATCTACCTCCTCATCCATAGTTGTGCACCAATTTTTATCCATTACTACTTCAGCAAATGTAGCAGGCTCTATGACCTCTATCACCTTT
Organism: Lygodium microphyllum; assembly: GCF_053477565.2. Lineage (NCBI taxonomy): Eukaryota > Viridiplantae > Streptophyta > Polypodiopsida > Schizaeales > Lygodiaceae > Lygodium > Lygodium microphyllum. The sequence goes on from NC_141148.1 coordinate 139,720,363, forward strand.
GTCATATAAGTGCTTCACAGAAAAACCACTGTAAGTTAGCCTATCCATAGGGTAACTGACTCTTTGCGATCTTCTAAGCTGTGGTGCACTTCTCAATTCCCCTCTCTCATGAGGTGGCATATACTATTCTACCTAGTACTAGGTGTATACACTGTTGGAATACCAAGCTCACTATCTAGACTGTCAGCTAAGTCATAACCTAAAGTCATCTTGCCAGGAGTGATCACACCAAATGTATCATTGATGACTTTTTATTTTCCTTTGTTGTCCACCACATCATATCTCCCCTTCACTGAGATAGTGGTGTTAGTGGACGGTGAGAGCCAAAGCTCTGCAATCTCCCTATCCATGGAGATATCGTCGTACCACTAGGGCATGTCACTACAATACTTTGTTGTGAATCAACTATAGAAACATGTGGAGAAGGCATATCGGATGGCACTGTAGCCGGTGATGCATACCAAGAGGCCATCTCATCAAAGATGACGTCTCTGCTCACTAATGTATCCCGAGTAGAGGGATCATAACATTTGTATTCCTTCTTCTCCTGTGAATATCCAATAAAGACACACATGTTCTTTCAGATCCAGCTTTTTCCTTTTCTCATTAGGTATGTGCACATAAGCAAGACATCCAAATACTTTCATGTGACTGACATCAGGCTTGTAGCCATATAGCTTCTCAAATGGTGTCATCTCATGAATACCTACAGTGGGAGTCCTGTTCAAGATATGCATGGCTCTCATAATAGCCTCAACCCAATAATAGAGTGGCATACTCTTCTCATTCATCATTGCCCGGGTAGCTTCCATCAATACCCTGTTCTTCTGTTCAGCTACCCCATTCTGATGTGGAGTGTAGCTACATGTAACCTGCCTACGTATACCATTTTCAACCAAAAAATTGTCTCATTTGAGACATACTCCCCACCATTGTCAAATCTCAAGCAAGAGATGTAACAATCAAATTCCTTTTCAACCTTCTGAAAAACAACAAACACCTCATCCTTTGTTTTCAATATATAAACCTAAGTATAGCGGTTGAAGTCATCAATGAATGTCACATAGTATATGGAGCCTCCCATAGATGCATTATGGATTGGTCCCCCACACATCAAAGTGAACTAACTGCAATGGTCACATACTATTTCTTACATGCATGACAAATGGCAACCTTGACTGTTTACCAAACTGACAAGCATCACAGACATGACCAATATCTATATACTAAAACTTGGGTAAACCTGTCACAAGCTGTTTCTTCTACATCATTTGCAGCCGCTAAAGATTAATATGTCCCACTCTTTTATGCCATATTTCCAAGTCTTTAACTGTGCCAAAGCCATGGGCAAACATTTTTTATTTCAACAATGGAAAAGTGGCATCAAGAGTAGACATCCTGCCATTTCTATGACCGCGAGAAATCGATTTGCAGCCATCACCAAAATCCTCAATAAAGCATCCATGCTTGTTAAATCGGACCTACAAATTTTTCTCAGTCATCTGACTCACAGAAAATAGATTTTCAGTAATTAATGGGACATGCAATACATCATGTAAGTTCTTATTCCTGCCATCATGGATTACCAAAGGTACTTTGCCTTTATGTTCTATGCTATGCTACGTGCCATCCCCTGTGCATACATAGCCATTCTTCTCAGGCACCATATATGTAAACTAATCACCATGAGGTGTCACATGATTCGATACCCCCAAATAAATGTACCAAACTACATTCTCATGAGACTTCTCAGTAGCCTTGTCTTTCACATATGTCATGGCAAACAAACTATCCCCAGATGATTGGATGATGCATAATATCCATGCTGTTTGCCTCTTTGATTTCCCTGCTTCTTCCAACAGTCCTTGGAAATATGACCATACTTTCCACATTAGTGACAATCCTTATCCTTATTAGGATTGTCAAATGGACATTGCTATTGCTAGGAGCCTCTGCCTCTAGGGCTAGATCTCCCCTTGCCTCTGAAATTTCCACCTGCTCGTGCATTTGAACCCTGCTGGTTATTATGACCATATGATACATTTTGCCGGCTTCCTTTACTAGTACCATAACCTCTACCATGATTGCCACGGCCATGTTGATTTGAATAAAATACAACATCCTTGTTCTTGGAGCTGCTAGAACCTGTAGCCAATCCAAGTTTAACCTCTTCATGAATAAGCAATGCAACCAACTCATTGAAATCTAGCATTTCAGCCCGCACATAGATGGAAGTATCAAATGACTTATATTCAGATCTCAAACCATTTAATGTCACTGCAACCATGTCTTCATCCTCAACCTGTGTGCCAATGGAAATGCTAGCTAATCTGCAATAGTCTTAATCTCTATGACATTGTGAAGATTTGCCTTTTCTCTCCATGTTGTTGAATTTTTGTTTTAATTGTATCTTTCTAGCGCTAGTAGTTGTGCCATAGTACCTAATGAAGATGTTCCATGCATCTAATGGTGACTTGCAGTTCATGATCTACATTACCATAGCATTCGAGATACATAGAGATAACCAGTATAGCACCCTTCGAGCTCTTTCTAGCCAAGCTCGGTGTGCTCGTCTTTGATCAGCTATAGGATTCCTCTCTGGAATTTTAGGTTCAGCTTCAACACCTGTCACAAATTTCCAATATCCTTTTCGTATTAGGAAATTCTCCATGTGAAACTTCCATATGGCATAATTATTGCTATCAAGCTTTTCCCCCATTACCTGGGTGATATTGTTGGTTCTGTCTACATTTTCCATGTTGCAAACAATGCTTGACTACCTACAAGCCAAGGCTTCTTAACTAATTAGTTTCAGCCTTGCAATGCAATGAAAGTTTTCAGCATCAACCTTTGTTCAAATCAGTGTATTTCAGTCCATACACTTGTCAAAGACATTCACAACCAAGTGATATAGGATGAGGGTACATCATCTATGCATAAATCATGTAGCTGCTATAAACTCTATGACATTCAACCTCTTTCCCAGTGGATATACATGCAGTTTGAAATTTGCAAGCTGTAAATGACTAGCAATTCTTTCACAGCAAAAATAGAGATGTATACATGTCATACATGTTTCAAAACTTCATAGACATGTGCTGGTACATGTAGCAGTCCAAATACGACCATACGAGCACAAATCAGTGCATAAATAGCAAGTACAAGTGTCAAAACTCCTATTCACAGGTTGCAATCAACAAATATTCAGCAAAGAAAGGTTTATCGAGCTCCAAAATGTCTTCAAATCAGTTCATACATTTTCTTCAATATATCAGGGTCAATACATGACCATACAAACATCCATTGACACTCTGTCTTCAAGAAACAATGTCATGGATTGCATTCCCTACTTGTAACCATCCAAGACACTTTAAATGCATTTTTTTTCAGCTCTAGACCTCAATTTTTAGTAGCATTCAATGCTTGTTCTAATGCTCCAAACATTCCTAGAAACCATACATTTGATAGGGACCAATCAATGTCATGTAGTGCTTTAGGCAAAGACCATGTTTGTTGTCCACAGTTTTATGATAGTTCTTAGCTTACAATTTTTAGATCTATAAATGCATTCCAAAACTGAATTTTAAATCCTTTTAATCATGCCCAAGTGTACACGGGTATTGCCCAGACATTCACCCCCAGCATTCTAGCTAGCCATAACCATCATTCCAAGGCATGTATGGATCAAACGGTGCCCTATATTAGTGCTAGAAATTCCAAGACACTGTTAGATACTTCTAGATTTGAGTATTTTTGTCAACAAACTTCATCCCATAAGCATGACAACCGATGTACATGTCTCCTTGAGCATATCTATGCTCTAATGAAGTCTTCCAAACATGTCCAAGAGCTCCAAAACCTTTCCAATGTAAAGCATATGTTGTATATACCCTATATACATCAATTCAAGACTATTTCTAGGTGTGTAATTCACTGTTATGACTCATAGATGAGCTCCCACAAAGGTAATAGCATAGTACAACCTTCAAGTACCTTTCTAAGTATGTATGCAAGCTGTAGATCACTTGACTAGTGATCATTTTACTGATTTGCAGCCATGGGAAATAGTTTGGATAGCAAGCACAAACATGTGATGCATCCTAGGGTGTATTCAACAACTCTTCAACAAATTAATTATCAGTGCTCTCTCTAATGTGATGAATGAAGGATCCAAATGCTCCAGACAGGACCCAAACAACCTCCAATAGCAATGACAAACCGAATGAAGCAATGCATACCTTCAACAGGAACAATGGCAGTCAGCCTCTCTTGTCAAGAACCCTGAATCTTTGAGTTGTTTAGGTCTTCTTCACAGCCTCTTGCTCTAGAGAGCCCATTCATGGCTCTGATACCATGTTAGAAGAGAGAGAGATAGAGAGAAGGGTTGGAGCAACTGAAAAGAGCCGTATGATCTCACTCTACATTATCTTCATATTCCATAATCCATATATCTAAGGTGAATACAACACTCTAAGGTCTAAGGTCTATAAGACCATTCACACCAAGTACAGACCGACTTATTTAATGCCCACATGTGGTATAGTTGGATAAGCTAAGTTTAGGGTACACACAACCTAAAGATAGTAAAGCTGAGCTTGAAGTCTTAACAGATCACTAATGTGTTCGTGATTGCTCATTGAATTTATTCTCAACAAAACTACTTTCAAAATTAGAAACTTGAAAATACGCACAATGGAAATCATGGCAAAATAGAATATCAAATATCAGATTTGGCGTTACAAGACCATGAAATACATGGTGTTACGTGAGCGGTGATCGAGAGCAAGCCTCACTCACAACCCGATAACAAGACGTTAAGGAGTGCTGGTTGGAGTAATTGACTTTATCGGATACACAACACAACACAATAAGTTTAAATATTTTGACAACCACCACACAAACCACATACGAGAACAAAACAAAACACAATGCCTCTTGTAGCTCAGAAAAGACAAAGAAACGTAATTTCGGGTAGACACCACTCAAACAACCACAAAGTTCAAAAAAACACCAACACTTTGCACAAAGTTCAAAAAAAATTGAAAACAAATCCAGCATCATGAAAATTTCATACCTTGATAACCTTGAGCCGTCACTTGGCACTTCAACATCCATATTCTCCGACTTCACAACTAGCATGACAAGAGTTCACACTCTCGCATGAGACCCTCCTCTCACCTCTCTCACAAAGTACAATTGGAATTGAGGGGGAAGTCTCCTTGCTCTTCTCTTCCTCATCCTTAAATAGTTTTCACAAGTTCTCTCACATACATTAGGCTTTTCTCTTTCAGCTTTTGGCTTTTTCTTTTCTATTGCTTTTCACTATTTTTGTTTTTTTTTCCCCTAGTATGCCTGTTTGCAACTTGTTTGGATCATAAATTCATCATATGAACTTTGACTATAGTCGTCCGGGTACTCAAAACAATCGGAATGCATCTAGTCGACAAGCTTGTGTGGGCAAAATTGGAAAATCCATCAAAAATGGGCAAAAATGTTGATTTTTGTAAAACGCATCATTTTTCTCCATCTTTTATCTTGGACAACTTATTCCCTTGGCCTATTGTTCTTGTAATTGCACACACTTTTAGCACACATGTCCTCTTTTTCTTCAAGAAATACTCGCTTACGATATAAAACTTACGACCTTTTCCTTTGATCCTTGAGTCTTCAAAATAAACATTCTCTAGATATGAATCTGTTTTTTATGCAGTGTGCCCTAGCAAGAATATGGTTTTTTAAGATGAACTCCATGCCCAATTATTCATGATTTGAGAAAACATGCAATTGGTCGAATCCATGATATGCTACCATTCAAACAATGCTCACACAAAAAAATATGTATGCACTGAAGAATCGTGCCTAGCTTGTCTACATGTGCTCATACGCCATGCATAATGCAAAAAAAGTTCCTTCATTATTTAAATCCCTTACCTTACCTCTCAATTCTCAGCAATAAAGTATGTCATGCTCCACTCCACCCATCCAAAATCCTCCAGAAATGATGGTCCTCAAGATGTCGACCAAATAAGAACAACCATCTCACAATTGGCAGTATCCTTCACGACCCTCTAACTCACCCAACCACCTTACACACTCAACCAGAGATTCCTAACTTTGTGATGAACATCCCAAATACCGTGTGTATAAGAAATGTGCATGCTCAATGACAGGTGCTCTCTCATGTGTGCATGCATCTAAGATTTACTACATATAGCTACAATGGGCCTCATGCTGTTCTAGTGCTCAACGATGGTGCAAAACATGCATAATCCCAACCCATGGCATGAAAGTATTTAAACAATTCAGGAGACGACCACCGAGTGTAGTATTTCAACAAGTGCATCATGAACTGCTTGTGAACCCATCATCCCCGTGATGTGTAAGAGTCTCAGCAAGAAAAAAAACCTTGTTCCACAATGTTCGACAGCTACTAGCAAACTCCAACTTCAATCTGTCCAAAAAAATACCAAGCTCAACCAAGGCTATCAAGTTTCACACTCAACAAGCCAAACAAAATGATAGAAATAAATCCTAAGCTAGACAAACACAATAAATCCAATTATAAAACAACAAAGCAAATTGTCACACAAACAACTAAGCTAGCAGAAATCAAACCTAACTACAATTCGAGTAGGGGTTTTTAGTTTTGAAAAAAATGATTGACATATTTAGCCCTCCCCTAGTCTACAAACATTCATGTGGAGCAGTTTCTCATAAAATGATGCAATATTTATGAGCCAATAAAAAATTGAATCCAATGATCTATCCACAATCTCTCAACAAAGTTAAATGGCATATTTCTCTCAAACAACTCCTTTACATGTGGATAAAACTCATCCATGAAATTCTCATCAAAATTCTTGAGACAATCCTCACCATCTAAGGAAAATACATCATCCTCCAAATTCTTCAAATCCCAACCATAATCCAACAACCTCAAACCCCTCAAATCGCAACCACACTCAAAATTGTTCAAGTCCCACTCATCCTCCCAAGGAGAAAACATGTTACTTCTAGAGTCTCTAAATAAAGTTTTGACCCTTTCTTTGTTGCCAATCTCAAATTCATCCATTGATTTACCTATGCAATCACAAACAACTTCTCCCAAAGATATTATGCAACGATCTCCCAATGCAATATCCAAATCAAACACAACATCAAAAGCAGTCAACTCGGGACTCACAACACCACAAGAACCAACAACATCCACAAATGGGGTCATTCCAAGACACCCAGCCACACCACTCAACTCATCAACAATACAAGACTCCATCGAGTCTTTCACACACAAAGAGTGGTAAACACCTTCCATAGTATCCTTACAAGCAACCTCACAAGAAACATCATCATTACAAACAACATTTTCACAATACAACAACTATGGGTCAAAAACCTCAAGCAAAGAATTCTCAACTACCAAATCTGTGACATACCTGCCTTTGATTACATGACGAGTAACATTTTAGTAGTCGCCTAGAGTTTATCTTCCAGTTGTCACCATCCGTACTCTAACCAGAATGATCGGATTTTGTCTGGCTAGTTAACCCTAGGTCTACCCCGCAAGGGAAGCATCCTGCTGTTACCCACAGAGGACCAACCTGAAGGTTCCTAATTGACCTAACAGTCATCTATCAATAACTAACTCACATCCCGAGGTGTCCGTGAGAGGCTTCTTGTCTGGAAGGAGCAACTGCCATTACCCTTGGTTCATGGAGTACAACGCTTTTTTTCTAGTAACAGGCTAAGGATTTATAAAATCCCTTGCAGTGCTTTGGCACAAATGCCGTACCTTTCCCCTAAGATAATTTACAGTTCGGGTTCTGAGACCAAACCCTAAGTAAGTCAATGAATCGGCCCTTCCTGGAGTTTCTTCCTAGTGTTTGTTTTTGGGAAAACCTCTCGGCTAACTGAGACCACCCTGCCATAGGACTCAATTCCTCAGGAATCCATCCACCTACTTCCCTCTATGGAAGTTCTTAGTTATCTAATTATCTACGACATTACATGAAACATATAAAAATAGCTTTATTAATTAATATCCTTATATACACAGTTGTTCGTTTGCATTATATACTCACGAACATACAATCAGAATAAAACAATTCATTGATTATGTTCCATAATGTGTGTTCTCTTGCCCATATAGGAGAAAAATTACAATTTCACGTGCTGCCTCATCCGGCATATCTGCACGTCATGTGCTGCCTCATCTTGCAAATCTGCACGTCACCAAGATCAAATCCACCTATAGCTAGCATTCATAGGTGTCCCAAGTAGAACTCCGGCCATACAGGGGACCAAGTAGTTCCTAGGTGCGAAAAAGGATTTACTAGCTAGAGCCCCCCTGGCACCCTTCCACCTCCTACTTAATACGATCCTTGCTGGGAGACCTCTCGCCATCGGAGCCGGTCCATGCTTCTGCAGCGGTAAAAACATCCCCTCTTGGTATGGGGATTCAACACCTATCCTTGGGGGAGGTATAAGGCTCCTCAATTTTTATCTGTTCCAATATTTAATTCAATCAAGATCTAATCTAGGAAATCACAAACAAGATTGATGTCTGCAAGTAGTTATGACTTCAATCAATCATGAAAATTTCAAGTTCAAGTGATGCTTAATCTGGTAGCAATCGACACTTGAGTTTCAAAGTAATGAACTCTTCCCCTTGGAATTTAACTAGAGGTATCTAAAGTTTGAGTCTCTAACTTCCCAATTCTTATAACCAAGTTTCATGACCTTAAGTCAGCATTTCTCAAGAGACTTATCTTATTTCTATTGAACTTGAATAGAACTATTAAAAAAACCTGTGGTATTGCGGTTGATAAAGGGGCATTATCCGCGCCCGTGACTCCATTTGTGACACCTATGCTTGCAACTCCAACTGTTGCTTCTACGTTAGTAGGGTTATTTGCGATTTCTGCTTCTCAATTCTTTTTCTTTGGGGCCATGATACAATAAAGATGAGAGTAGAGGTATGATAGAATAGGATAGATTTCTTCAGTGTCTTCTCTTCTCGGATCACAGTAGAAGAGGATGAGAGACCTTCAGCATATCTCAGACAGAGTCTCCTCCTTGTTGATCAGCGTCTAGTCCTCGTCCAGATTGCTCTTGTTGCTCCTCCTTCTTGATCAGCGTCTCGTCCTCGTCAAGATTGCTCTTGTTGCTCCTCCTTCTTGATTAGCATCTTGCCCTTGTCAAGATTGCTCTTGTTGCTCTTTATGGTCATCCCCAAGCCCTCAATTTATAGTTTTTTCAAGGGGGGGAGGGGGGGTAAAGAGAGGGCGCGTGCTTTTTGGCATTTTTTATGACATCATCTATGACAAGATTTCGTTTTTTTCTTCTATCCTGCAACTTGTTTGGATCATAGCTTTGTCGTATGAACTCCAAATATAGACGTTTGGGTACTTAAAACGATCTGAACGCATCTGATTGACAGGCTAGCGCGGACATAATTACAAAAATCCATCAAAATTAGGCGAAAATGATGATTGTTATAAATTGTGTTATTTTTATCCATCTTTTGTCTTGGACAACTTATTCCCTTCAAAGTATATATTTGAATCCATCTAAAGTGGAAATTAAGTCATCTAAACATGATATTAGAGATTTCAGACTATTCTAGAAAACTAATCCTGCTTCTTGTAAATCCTGTAGAGATTCTGCAGTTTTTTTTTTCCCATGTGTGGACATACAACACCACGGATACGCACCTTAAAATAAACTAAGTAATGGGGACATTACATTCTTCCCTCCTTAGAGAAATCGAGATGTCCTCATCTCGAGAGAAACTGGGGGTATTCTTTCATAAGGATTACCTCATTGACCCAAGAGCATCCTCTTCAGGATAATCCTTCAACTGGATGAGATATTCTCTAAGGATCCTATTCCTAAGGATTCTTTCTTTTACATCCAAGATTCTATCAGGTTGAAGTTCAAGTAAACCTTGGCTTGGCATTACAACTTGCTGATCATCAAGAATATGATCAAGATCAGGTACATAGGGCTTCAAGAGATTGACATGGAATACATCATGAACTTTTAGGATTTCAAGAAGTTATAGCTTATAAGCATTTGGTCCAAGAGTCTTTATGATTTTGTAAGGTCCACAGTATCTTGGGCTTAGCTTCTTGAATTATCCCAAGGATAAGAAACTCCTCTTTGGGCATACACGGATAAAAACCTTGTCCCCTTCTTGGAAGATTCACTCTTTTCTCCCTAGGTCAGCATAGGCTTTCTGCCGATCCTTGGCAGCTTGTATGTCTTGCTTGATGGTTTTGACTTGTTCGTCCATTTCTTCAAGCATCTTTTTAGAAGCTTCAAACTTCAAGGTAGGGTCGGAGAATTTTAGCGGGGTTAGGCATTATTGCCCATATAGAGCTTGAAATGGGGTCATTTGGATGCTCTGATGATAGGACGCATTGTAAGCAAATTCCACCAAAGGTAGATATTGCGAAAATCCATCAAAATTAGGCGAAAATGATGATTTTTATAAATCACGTTATTTTTATTCATCTTTTGTCTTGGATGGCTTATTCCCTTCAAAATAAGTCAAAGTATAAATTTGAATCCATCTAAAGTGGAAATTAAGTCATCTAAACATGATACTAGAGATTTCAGACTATTATAGAAAACTAATCCTGCTTCCTGTAAATCCTGTAGAGATTCTGCAGTTTTTTTTTTCCATGTGTGGACGTACAACACCACGTATATGCACCTTAAAATAAACTAAGTAATGGGGACATTATATTCTTCTCTCCTTAGAGAAATCGAGATGTCCTCATCTCGAGAGAAACTGGGGGTATTCTTTCATAAGGATTACCTCATCAACCCAAGTGGCATCCTCTTCAGGATAATCCTTCCACTGGATGAGATATTCTCTAAGGATCCTATTCCTAAGGATTATTTCTTTTACATCCAAGATTCTATCAGGTTGAAGTTCAAGTAAGCCTTGGCTTGGCATTACAACTTACTAATCATCAAGAATATGATCAGGATTAGGTACATAGGGCTTCAAGAGATACATGGAATATATCATGAACTTTTAGGGTTTCGGGAAGTTGCAGCTTATAAGCATTTGGTCCAAGAGTCTTTATGATTTTGTAAGGTCCACAGTATCTTGGGCTTAGCTTCTTGAATTTTCCCAAGGATAAGGAACTCCTCTTTGGGCATACACGGATAAAAACCTTGTCCCCTTCTTGGAAGATTTGCTCTTTTCTCCCTAGGTCAGCATAAGCTTTCTGCCGATCCTTGGCAGCTTGTATGTCTTGCTTGATGGTTTTGACTTATTCATCCATTTCTTCAAGCATCTTTTTAGAAGCTTCAACCTTCAAGGTAGGGTCGGAGAAATTTAACGAGGTTAGGCATTCTTGCCCATATAGAGCTTGAAATGGGGTCATTTGGATGCTCTGATGATAGGATGCATTGTAAGAAAATTCCACTAAAGGTAGATATTGTATCCACCGTCTAAGTTCTTTGCAACAATATGCCCTAAGTATGCCTTCAATGACTTGATTTACACGCTCTGTCTGTCCATCAGTTTGAGGGTGATAAGCTGTACTAAAACAAAGCTGTGTACCAAGAGATTCAAATAATCCCTTCCAAAGATGTGAAGTGAATAGAGAATCACGATCCGCTGATAATTCTCTTTGGTAGTCCATGAAGTCTAAAGATTTCTTTGACAAATAACCTGGCAATATCTAAGGCTTTATAGCTAGTTTTGACCGTGGGTGACCTTAGTCAACATGTCCACAATTACCATGATCTAGTTGTATCCACCTTGAGCTGAGGGTAATCCAACTACAAAATCCATACTAATGAATTCCCATTTCATCTGAGGAATATCAAGTGGTTGTAGCTTTCCTGGCAGCTTAACTCGTTCGGCTTTTATTCGTTGGCAACTCAAGCATTCAATTATGTATTTAAGTACGTCACTTTTGATCTTAGCTTTTTCTAACTACATTGAGAGTTTTGGCATAGCTAGGATGTACTGAAAATGGGGAATCATGAGCTTCCCATAGTATCTTCTTCTTAAGATCTTGACTCGAAGGAATACATAATCTTGTCTTGAAATAGGCAAGCCCTTCGTCAACGGAGAAGTTAAGATACTTTGTCTTAAGCTTAGAGTCTTGTTCTTTATTCTGAATTTCCTTCAGCATTTGTTGATATTTGGGATCATTATTCGCCTTCTCCTTGGCTAGCTCGATGATAGGATTGCTAGGCATTGATATCATTGTAGTTAGTGTTTGAGCTCTAAGAGGTTCTTATGAGATAAGTGCATTGAGAAACGATTTGCGGCTTAAAGCATCTGCATTACATTCTCTTTGCCTAGTCTATACTTGATCTCAAAATCATACTCTTGCAAGACTTCAATCCATCGACATTGCCTCATATTTAGATCTGGTTGAGTGAAGATCCATTTAAGACTTTTATGGTCGATTACGAGTGAGAATTTCTTCCTGAGTAGATAATGTTTCCATAACTTAAGAGCGTGGATAATTGCAAGTAATTCCAAGTCATGAGTAGCATAATTTCTCTCATGAGTCTTCAATTTTCTGGACGAATATGCTACTGGATGTCCTTCTTGCATGAGTACGCATCCCAAAGCAAGAGAGTTTGCATCGGTCACCACTTCGAATTCTTTGCTAAGATCAGGTGGTTTGAGGATCGGGGCTGTGACTAAACTTAGCTTGAGCCTGTCAAAGCTAGACTATTCAACTTGGGTCCATTTAATCGCAACCTGCTTCTTGAGTAGGTCAGTGAGGGGTGTAGCAATTAAGGCATAATTCTTGATAAAGACCTAATGCCATCCTGTTAAACCCAAAAAGCTACGAATTTCACTTACATTGGTTGGAGGTGGCAAGTCTTATACATCCTTGACCTTGGCCGGATCTACTGAAATTCCCTCTACTAAAACTATAAACCCTAAATACTCGATTTGCTTCTTGAAGAATGCACACTTCTTCTTCTTAGCATACAACTTGTGAGTCCGCATTCTCTCAAGAACTGTCCATGGTTATGACTTGTGACTTCCTTCATCCTTGGAATACGTTAAGATGTCATCAAATAATATAAGGACAAAATCATCAAGATAAGGTCTGAATATAACTTGCATTAATCTGTTGAAGGTAGCGAGGGCGTTGGTTAATCCAAATGACATTACGATAAACTTGTAATGACCGTACCTTATGCTAAAAGTAGTTTTTGGAATATCTTCTTGCTTGATTTTGATCTGGTAATACCCTGATCTGAGATCAATCTTGGAGAAAATATTCGCTCCTTGTAATCGATCAAGTAGTTCGTCGATCCTTGGAATCGGATACTTAATTTTTATTGGTACCTGATTTAGCCCTCGATAATCAATGCAGAGACAGAGAGTTCCATCTTTCTTTTTCTGAAATAACACCAGAGCTCCCCAGGGTGAGTTACTGGGTCTAATGTATCCCTGATCTAAAAGCTGTTTGACTTGTTCCTTTAGTTCTATGGCTTCTGGAATGGACATTCGATATGGTCGTTTTGCAATTGGTGCAGCTCCTGGTACTAGCTTGATTTCGTGGTCAACTTCTCTTTGTGGTGGAAGTTCAGTTAATTCTTCAGGAAATATGTCAGCATATTCCTTAAGCCACGATGGTTCATCTTCAGCTTCTTTATCCTGCTCAGTTTTATTTAATTTGATTAGGTATATAGGTGAGCCTTTTCTTAAACTTTTAGTGATTCGAGAAGCTTTTGTTAATTGAATCTTCGATTTTTCTGCTTCTCCTTGTGTAGTCACTTGTTGTCCTATAAGATTCAAGAATGTGACTTGGCCCTTTTCACAATGAATATGAGCGTCATTGGGAATTAACCAATCCATTCTTAACATGCACTCATAGGTTCCTAGGTTCATCACTCTGAATTTCATGTTGGTCTGATTGCCACCCAGATTAAACTCCACCTTACTTGTTTGTTGTGTTGAGGAAACTTCTTTTCCATTAGCTAACTCAACTATCAGCCCAGGGGTACGCATTGTGTCTATGCCTAGTTTTCTAGCACACCTTGGTGATATGAATGAATGTGTGCTTCCACAATCGATCAAAATTTTAAAGGGTTTACCGTTATAGATTGATGGTGTTTGAATCATTGAGAATTGTCAATTTGGTCCCTTCTTGTTGAGAGAGGCATGAATTTTCGCTCTCTCCATGTCGGTTTCCAAGGTGGGACCTTCGTCATCTTCTACTTCCTTGAGGGTTATGCCAGCAACTCTTCCTCTAGCTATGGCTGTCCGGCTCTGGTTGTTACAAAACTTGCTTTGGCATTCATTTTGTCCGAGTTTTGGGTATCGCCTTTGGATGTGGCTAGGTTCTTACAATAATAGCACCTGGAAGTATCCTTATTACCACCAGTAAAGTTCTCCACTGCCGACATCTTAGCTTTCTTACTATTAGCAGATTGGAATTGACCTTGGGCTCTTTTTCCAAAGCCCCTAGTTATATTTCTGTTTTGGAACTTATTATTCCAAGGCTTATCGTTTCTTGGTTTGAACTGAAGTTCCTGTACAATTGATCTTGCTCTTATCAATGCCTCTTGGAGGTCGGATGGATGCATTGCTTTAAGCCGTGTGTTCAGGGGATCATCCAATCCATGGCAAAACTTGGATACTTGATATGCAATGTCCATAGATGGTGCATACTTGAGAAGTGTTACAAACTTTGAGTAATAGGCTTCTAGTGTCATTCCAAGTTGCTTTAGACCAAAGAATTCATTCATCTTTTGTGTGCGCTATGCTGGCGGAAGATATCGGCCTCGCACTGCATCCTTTGATACGTCCCAACTAACAGATGCTCCGGAGATTCCTTGGTTTTTACACCATGGTTTCCACCAAATTCGGGCTTATCCTATTAGCTTTAACTTCCGATCATTGCTTGATTAGCTGGGGTAATTCCAGTGGAAATGAAATAATCTTCCATGGACTCAATCCATATTTCTGCTTCAATCTCGACATTTTTACATTGGTCAAGAAAAAAAACAACTCATATCTCAACTACAATACCAAGTTTTTGATTTCTTTTGGCTCTGATACCACTTTTGACATAGCCGCCTTTGATTACGTGATGAGTAACGTTTTAGTAGTCGCCTAGAGTTTATCTTCCATCCGTATCCATCCGTACTCTAACCAGAATGATCGGATTTTGTCTGGCTAGTTAACCCTAAGTCTACCCCGCAAGGGAAGCGTCCTACCGAACGACCCACGGAGGACTGACCTGAAGGTTCCTAATTGACCTAATAGTCACCTATCAACAACAAACTCACATCCGGAGGTGTCTTTGAGAGGCTTCTTGTTCGGAAGGAGCAACTGCCATTACCCTTGGTTCATGGAGTACAATGCTTTTTTCCAGTAATAGGCCAAGGATTTATAAAATCCCTTGCAGTGCTCTGGCATAGCTGGCATTGTACCTTTCCCCTAAGATAATTTACAATTCAGGTTCTGAGACCAAACCCTAAGTAAGTCAACGAATTGGCCCTTCCAAGAGTTTCTTCCTAGTGTTTTTTTTTTGGAAAAACCTCTCGACTAACCGAGACCACCCTACCATAGGACTCGATTCCTCGGGAATCCATCCACCGGCTTCCCTCTATGGAAGTTCTTAGTTATCTAATTACCTACCACATTATGTGAAATATATAAAAATAGATTTAGTAATTAATATCCTTATATGCATAGTTGTTCGTTTACGTAATTTACTCACGGACATACAATCAGAATAAAACAATTCATTGATTATATTCCATAATGTGTGTTCTCCTGCCCATACAGGAGAAAAATTACAATTTCACGTGCTGCCTCATCCGACATGTTTGCACGTCAGGTGCTGCCTCATCCGGTGCATCTGCATGTCACCAAGATCAAATTCACCTATAGCTAGCATTCATAGGTGTCCCAACTAGAACTCGGGCTATACAGGGGACCAAGTAGTTCCTAGGTGCGAAAAAGGATTTACTAGCTAGAGCCCCCCTGGCACCCTTCCACCTCCTACTTAATACGATCCCTGCATCAGAGCAGGTCCATGCTTCTACGGCGATAAAAACATCCCCTCTTGGTATGGGGATTCAGCACCTATCCTTAGGGGAGGCATAGGGCTCCTCAATTTTTATATGTTCCAATATTTAATTCAATCAAGATCTAATCTAGGAAATCACAAACAAGATTGATGTCTGCAAGCAGTTATGACTTCAATCAATCATGCAACTTTCAAGTTCAAGTGATGCTTAATCTGGTAGCAATCGACACTTGAGTTTCAAAGTAATGAACTCTTCCCCTTGGAATTTAACTAGAGGTATCTAGAATTTGAGTCTCTAACTTCTCAATTCTTGTAACCAAGTTTCATGACCTTAAGTCAGCATTTCTCAAGAGACTTATCTTATTTCTATTGAACTTGAATAGAACTATAAAAAAAAACTTGTGGTATCGCGGTTGATAAAGGGGCGTTATCCGCGCCCGTGACTCCGTTTGTGACTCTCGTGCTTGCAACTCCAATTGTTGCTTCTACGTTAGTAGGGTTATTTGCGATTTTCACTTCTGAATTCTTTTTCTTTGGGGCCATGATAGAAAAAGATGAGAGTAGAGGTATGATAGAATAGGATAGAGTTCTTCAGTGTCTTCTCTTCTCAGATCAGAGTAGAAGAGGATGAGAGACCTTCAGCATATCTTGGATAGAGTCTCCTTCTCGATCAGCATCTCGTCCTTGTCAAGATTGCTCTTGTTGCTCCTCCTTCTCGATCAATGTCTTGCCCTCGTCAAGATTGTTGTTGTTACTCTTTGTGGTCATCCCCAAGCCCTCAATTTATAGTTTTTGTAGGGGGGGATAAAGAGAGGGCGCCTGCTTTTTGGCATTTTTGACGATTTCATCGATGACAAGATTTCGTTTTCTTTTTCTGTCCTGCAACTTGTTTGGATCATTACTTCATCGTACGAACTCCAAATATAGACGTTCAGGTACTTAAAACAATCCGAACACATCTAGCCGACAAGTCTACGTGGGAAAAATTACGAAAATCCATGAAAATTAAAGCTAAAATGCTGATTTTTATAAATCACGTTATTTTTATTTATCTTGGATAACTTATTCCCTTCAAAATAAGTGATGGGACCTAAAACGGGCCCGCACTGGCTCATGCACTAGCCGGACCTTTATCATGCACTCAACAACCCCACGGCCTCGCGGCCAGG
Organism: Lygodium microphyllum; assembly: GCF_053477565.2. Lineage (NCBI taxonomy): Eukaryota > Viridiplantae > Streptophyta > Polypodiopsida > Schizaeales > Lygodiaceae > Lygodium > Lygodium microphyllum. The sequence continues at coordinate 139,737,563 of NC_141148.1, forward strand.
AGCGTGGATGACGCATACATCATCTTCCTAAACATCTTACGTTTGTATCACATATCGTAGTCCAACTCTAACCCAATTGATACTCCTCAGAGGAAGTCCCTAGCACATTGCCAAATAGCACGAAGTACAAACATAGGAGGTCCTCCCACGGCTAACTGCCACTACCTCACTGCGACTCTCCTACACCTTGGGGATTGGCCCCTCGATGCGTTGCTAAACATATATAACATACCACACACAAACTTATCTCTTTTATGATTCGCGTATTTCCAGGAGATATACCATGCTTCCTCACTTTACTTCCCCCTTAGACCCAACGCCTAGCCTATAGCTTAGGACAACCTTACTCACTCAACGTTGGTCATGTTTCTGGAAAGCAATTGCCATGCATCCAGGAGGTATTGTCTGACATTTTTTAAATTTCTTTATGATTCATGCAAATTGTGAATGCCCACGTGCTCAAACAATTAAGAAAATCAGCATTGGTGCACATGTGGAAAACATTTCTTTCAATGAATTTGACTATCGCTCCTATGTGGTGTTGCATGAACCTAGCACCGAGAAAACCCCGTGCTACTAGGTCCTTAATTTTCAATTATCGACCAACCTAAGTGGTATGCATAAAACCAACAAGCTTTTCATCATTTCATTCAGCATTTAAACACCTTTTACACACTCTACCCCCTCACCCGTTTAGGTTGTGCATGGTGCATAGGTTTAGGGTTCATTTCCATGTTTTCATTGTATAAAAAGCCATAAAAACTCACTAAAACATAAAGGTAGGGTTTAACTGAGGCTAAACCTCATACTTCAGACCCCCATATATCCACGAACATGAATCTTATTTTTCCTTAATTTTCGGCACTCAAAATCCATTTTTCCCTTATTTTTTTTCATTTTTTCTATTTTTCTTGTATTTTTTGCAATATTAAATGACTGAAAATACAAAATGAGTAATGGGCTGTGGCCCTTAGGTTCATTTGTAGCAAAAACACAAATTTAGTTGGTGTGTCTTATTATATTTTCCATTGATATCTCAAAAACACCCAATTTTTTCATATTTCGCGTGTTTCACGGGTTTTACCCTACTAATTTCATTCACAACACTTATGATTTTCTGATTTTCTGAGTATAAACTGATCAAACTCATAGCAAACAGCAACATAATGCATAATCATCCCATGGGAACAAATACTCATGATACAAAATAAATACATATTAAAACACATCAGAATGCTCACCCTACCCCCTGACAAAACCAAGGCATGACATCCACAAGGAGTAGGCCTAGCATAATCTGATAGAAGGTCCGAAGCTAGTCACTAACCAACTGCTCCAACACGGCCAAACTAAAAAGAACTGTCAAAGAGGTTGCGCTAAGTGGTGGTCTGAACTACCTACCTAACTAAGGACAACACAACCAGGAGCTCGTGCTAGGCAAGGACTCCTATAGCCTGATCAATAAGTATTTTCTTTTAGCACATTTTTTCTTTTAGGGTTTTTATTTCTTCCATACTCGGGCATGTAAAAAGGAGGGAGCTGAGCGTAGTGACCCAAGGAGAACAAGGCATCGGCCTTAGGTCCTGTCTCGGTACCCAAGAACCTACCAAGCCCTCGCAAGGCGACACTGAATCCTTTTCTGATGCTCACCTTTATTTTCGCTCCAACCTTCCTTATTTTCTTCTTTTCCAGCAAAATGCCATCCCTAGGAAGACAAGGCATCGGCCCTGGGTCTGACTCGTCCCCAAGAACCTACAAGGCCATCGCAAGGCGATGATCAACTGCTTATAAATTTTCGTTTCTTCTCTTTTCTTTGCTAGGGGTTGAACCCCTTTTTACACACCTTTGTATATATTTATTATCTTTAAGATATTCAGGGTTTTTCTTCCCTCTATCATCATTATTTTTCTTCTGGTAGGCTTCTCTAATGGCCTCACAACTAACAGGAACTCCTAGAACGGCTGCCTAGCAGGCTAGTAGAACAGGGTCACCAGGATTCCCTTCTAAAACAGGTCTTTCAATGCCTGACAATGTCTTTACAGGAGGCAACGACTACTCCGACCTCCCTCAAACATACTGAACCGAATCCTCGGGACTTCATGCCTTGGACGCCGGTCCCCAACAAGAAAAGAAAATCCCCCTTAACAAGTACACGAATACATATAGTATAAAAACCACAATACTCATAAAGGAAAGATATCACCTGGATAGGGCCACGAGAAGCTTCCGCGCAACAAAGGCTCCCTCCAAGCTCGTCTTCCAAACCTATCTAGCACACAACTAAAGAAACAAACCATTAAATGCACCTGCACTAAACAGACAACTGGCCCTCTTGGCCTAACAAAATAAAACCTTCAAAACCTCGCAACACGAGCCCTCTTGGCCTAACGAGATAAAGCACTTCCTCTAAAGAAACTGAGCGGCCCTCTTGGGCTAACGAAATCTGGACGTAATATCCAAAGCAGCTAGCCTTCGGTCGACTAGCCCCATGCTACTCATGCAAGGGATTTACAAGAAGTAGGATTAGTTTTCTAGAATAGTCTGAAATCTCTAATATCATGTTTAGATGACTTAATTTCCACTTTAGATGGATTCAAATATATATTGTGACTTATTGAGAGCGGAATTTTGGTGCCGAGAAGTGCTTAAAAATAGCTAAAAATTATGAATATCAAGGGAAAAATATTCAACGTCGAAGGCGGCGGCTCGACCTAGGACAATTTTAAGTGCCAAAGTGCTTTAAAGGCGCCCGAGCAACACTTGTTGATTTTTCATAATTTTTGAGACTGTCGTGCGGGTTGACAAGAGTTACCAGCCAATGCGGGATGTCAAGCCGGACTCCCAGGATTTTTCAGAGCTCAATTCGGAATCCGGACGGGGAAATGGCCACAAAATGGTCAAGATATGAAAAGGTGGACACTTGGGAGGCCAAAATTGAGCATGCCTTTTGAGTTTGGACCCGCCCCACCCCCCCCCCCCCCCCCCCCCAAAAAAAAATTTATGCACCTTATGAAGCAAAAAATGTGGAGAGAGAATGAGAGATGAAAAAACGTGGAGCAACATGGCGGCCGTTTTTTGCGCCCTCTCATGATGGAGATGGAGTATGCAGGCTGAATACAACCCATACAATCGATCATGGGGCTGATCTTCCCTCTCTTGGCTGATCTTATCGTCTGTCTTCGCCCATCCAATGGTGGCCTGAATGCAGAGATGGAAATCTAGTCTTTCTCTCTCCTCCCTCTCTCTCCCCTAAAGGCAGATTCATGTGGTGAAGAAGAAGAAGAAGAATTGATGATTGATGCTTGTCCAATGAAGACTGGATTGCTCCGTGGTTCAAAAGGAAGGAAGATTGCTGATTGTGGACTGTCATGAGCATTAATGGTGGCTGGAAATCAGTCCCGAGATATGGCAAATAAAAACCCGCAACCCGCAAAGAACGGTAATTTTATTTTTACAAAGGAAAATGGTGTTTTATGCAATTCGCTTCATGAGTATTTGTTCCCATGGGATGATTATGCATTATGTTGTTGTTTGCTATGAGTTTGATCAGTTTATGCTCAGAAAATCAGAAAATCATAAGTGTTATGGATGAAATTAGTAGGGTAAAACCCGTAAAACACGCGAAATATGGGAAAATTGGGTGTTTTTGAGATATCAATGGAAAATATAATAAGACACACCAACTAAATTTGTGTTTTTGCTACAAATGAACCTAAGAGCCACAGCCCATAACTCATTTTGTATTTTCAGTCATTTAATATTGCAAAAAATACAAGAAAAATAGGGAAAATGGGAAAAAATAAGGGAAAAATAGATTTTGAGTGCCGAAAATTAAGGAAAAAGAAGATTCATGTTCGTGGATGTATGGGGGGTCTGAAGTATGAGGTTTAGCCTCAGTTCAACCCTACCTTTATGTTTTAGTGAGTTTTTATACAATGAAAACATGGAAATGAACCCTAAGCCTATGCACCATGCACAACCTAAACGGGTGAGGGGATAGAGTGTGTAAAAGATGTTTAAATGTTGAATGAAATGATGAAAAGCTTGCTGGTTTTATGCATACCACTTAGGTTGGTCGATAATTGAAAATTAAGGACCTAGTAGCACGGGGTTTTCTCGGTGCTAGGTTCATGTAACACCGCATACGAGCGATAGTCAAATTCATTGAAAGAAATGTTTTCCACATGTGTACCAATGCTGATTTTCTTAATTGTTTGAGCACGTGGGCATTCACAATTTGCATGAATCATAAAGAAATTTAAAAAATGTCAGACAATACCTCCTGGATGCATGGCAATTGCTTTCTAGAAACATGACCAACGTTGAGTGAGTAAGGTTGTCCTAAGCTATAGGCTAGGCATTGGGTCTAAGGGGGAAGTAAAGTGAGGAAGCATGGTATATCTCCTAGAAATACGCGAATCATAAAAGAGAGAAGTTTGTGTACGGTATGTTATATATGTTTAGCGACGCATCGAGGGGCCAATCCCCAGGGTGTAGGAGAGTCGCAGTGAGGTAGCGGCAGTCAACCGTGGGAGGACCTCCTATGTTTGTACTTCGTGCTATTTGGCAATGTGCTAGAGACTCCCTCTGAGGAGTATCAATTGGGTTAGAGTTGGATTACAATACGTGATAAAAATACAAGATGTTTAGGAAGATGATGTATGTGTCATCCACGCTCCTGGCCGCGAGGCCGTGGGGTTGTTGAGCACATGATAGAGGTCCGGCTAGTGCATGAGCTAGTGCCAGCCCGTTTTAGATCCCATCAGTGGTGCGTCTGCCAGGAGCCACCGATAAGTGGCGGTCTTCGAATCTTGGTCTCATAAGGGACCTATTAGCTTTATTCTATTGGTCGATAGCCGCCTTGAAGCAGTGGATATCAAGTTAGTCTGATAAAAACCTTGGTCATCAGTATGACGGTCAATACAAGAAATCCCCAACACCCAAAGGATACTTTGTCTATCTTGAATAGTCTAGTGGGATCTTTGACACGTCGAGTGATTGACTATTTTACCCTTTGCCCTGAAAGTGATACCATGCTTGAGTTTGGGTCACTATGGGAAAATACCCATGGAGCTACCTCTAAGATTAACAGCCCATGGAGATTAGAGAAAAAGGAAAGTGAAAGTAGTGCTAAGATGACACAGTCATCTATGATCATTCATGATGATAATTTCATAGAAAAACCTGTGACAACGATGGTTAATATGCACATAGGAGGACATGATGATTATGATCTAAAGATACATCTGATGCTAGTGCTCGACGCAGTTGGGTACCGTAGTGTGATTGCCAAGATCCATAAAGCATTGGATGATGTCCATGTGTGTGGAAAACCATTGTTAGTAAGGAAGATTTCATTAGGACCTATCCTAAGTTCTAGCAAAGTGGTGGCAAATGGGAATGGGCTTACTAGAACACCACTAGCAGATGATGGGATAGATTCCCTATTGCATAGTGTTGGACTCCCTAAAACACTTTGTGAGTTGGCGGAAAGGGAAGTTCATGGAATTAGTGACTCTTCCACACTAGTAAAGGTGGAAATGGAAGAGATTAAAGACCCTAACACACTGGTATTAGGTCAAGAGAAATACGAAGATTTTGATGACCCAGTCTTGATCCCAAAGGAGAGGACTAAATGTCCTCCTCTTTATAGGGATCTCCCAGTGTTTTATGGGTTTCCAAATGAGGATCGGATGATTCATTTAAGAGAATATGACCTAACTTGTATTGCGAGTGGGTTCGATGATATACATCGGATGCTCATATTCCCAAGTACCCTAAAGGGAGAGGCAAGGAAATGGTACTGGAGCCTCCCAAGAGGGTTGATCAAATCATTTGAGGAGACTTGTGATAGATTTCTAGATGAGTATGAAAAGGAGCTCCCTATGATTCAGGTCTTAGGGCACCTTATGCAGTTTAGACAGGAGTCTTATCTTTTTGTTAAAGAGTATGCTAGAGCCTTTGATAGTACTCTTAGGCTTTGGCCAAGAAGAGCCATTGCATTAGCAGATGATGTGCTATGTGAGCTCTTTCTTAATGGCTTAGAGATTAATACGCAAATCCAAGTGGGACTACGGAATCCTAAGTCGTTAAGGGAAGCAAAAATGCATGCCATCGATTATGAGGGTCATATTCAGAAATGTTGGGAAAACTTTTGGAGTTTTCCCCGCTCAGTACAAGTGCATCCTAGCTTCTAATCATTTCTGAAGGAGACAGCTCACTTGTTGATACCAAGGCAACCTATGAGGGGAACCTTGGTGGCCAAAATCTCAAAGCAGAAAATGGCCATCCTATGAGTAGTAATAACATGCCTCTCAGTGAACAGGTGCCAAGCCATGTAAGTCCCATTAGGTCTTGCAACACTTCCACGAGAGGTAGTTGTGATGGCAATATGGATAGAACCAATGGGCCTATGAGTGTTGATAAGCATTCTGTGTGTGGTTCTAATTTTGTTGCTAGTAAGGCTCTTGAGAGACCTTTGGTATTGAAATCATGCTTCCGGGTGGATGTTGTTCCCTTCAGTGAAAGCATGGTTCTTATGGGGAAAAATTTGCAGTATGGACGTAAACAAGTAAAGGCATCTTTTGTGAAGAGGATGAAAAATGCTAAAAGTCCACCTGTGTTTCACAAAGGTCATAAGGATGTGAGGCCCTTTGGCCATAGGGATAAGTTTGCATTGAGTTCGTTAGACCAGTGCAGCAAATTGAGGGAGTGCAAGAATATTAAGGGAAATGTGAGATGGGTTTGGAGACCCAAAATCTCCAAAAGTATGGCAGGAGTGTCGGATGCAAGGCCAAGGATCCCATCTGGATATATTCTGTTGAACCCCCAAGACGTAAGATTGGATATACATCTGACAATATACACTACCTTGGGATACACCCATGTGATGTGCCTAGGCTTGAAGCTCTATCTAGTTTGGGTCGCAGCACTGATTTATGTGAAAACCCAAATAGGGGAGGTTTGAATAAGTACAAAGCTATGATTCTTTCTGCCAAAGGAACCACTCAGCCACTTGAACGACCAGTTTATTTGGCTGACAATAAATGTGGGACATGTAAGCCCATGGAGGCCGTTCATTTAGCTCATAGTGCCCAAGAAGGGATCGGCCTTATTGATGAGTTATTTGTGGAAAGGCTTGGACTTGTAGCTCTACAAAAAAAAAAGCCTAAGATAAAAAAATACAAGATCTCATCAGGCAACAAATTCAAAACCTCGACTTCATCTTGAAACCTTACAAATTCTAAGCTCTTCCCCTCTTGGTCTTCTAACAAACTCAAAAATTCATCCTCTATTCTCTCTTCATCTTTCAAGCAATCAGATCCATCTATACTATCACCAAGGCAAACAAGCCCACTCTCTAAATTGTCTCTACTTTCTTCAACACTACCATGACTATCAAAACTTTCTTCAACACTACCATGTCTCTACTTTCTTCAACACTACCATGACTATCAAAACTTTCATCACACATTTCCTCATTAGAAATATCAAAACTTTCTTGACTCTCATCCTCTCCTAAGGAACATGAGAACTCTTGGTTCTTAAAATAATATGGACTCTCATTTTCTTCTTTACAACTCAGATCCATCTCTAGCTCATCTCTATAGTCCTCAAGCTCCAAAGTATCATCAATCGATCCCTCCTTATCACTAATCTCTAGACTAAAAGCATTTGTGGTCAACGGATAAGAACTCACACTCCTAGATTCTTCACTCCAATCAGTCAAAGAAGTATTTTTCTCCTCCAACACCCTAGGGAATTTCTCCTCATAGACTTTAATTGATTTCTCACAAGTCAACTCATCTTTCCTAAAGAGGGAGAATAGTATACCTCTCTCACGATAGGCATTACTAACTCTCTTCTCCTCAAAAATTTTTCTCTCAGCTCACCTTGAACTCAATCTCTCCTATAGTTCTTCAAACCCCATGTTTAAACCTAACTCTTTTTTCTTTTGGTCTTCCTCTCTTGATATTTAGCAATTTTCATCGCTTCCTTAGAAGTCTTAGGGTTCTTAACCTCTAATTTCACTCTCCAATCTTCTAATTTCAACCCATTTACAAAATATATTATCTTCAACATAATTGGGGCTATCTCACCTTCTGACAATGTCAAAATCCATCGATTCCACAATCTTTCAAAATCCCTAGAAAAATCCTCAACACGCTGATCATCTTTTTGAACACAAGTTTCTATTTTTGCCCAAATATCACATTGACTTTCTCTTTTTTTAAACCTAGATAAAAAATAATTTTTAATGGTCTCATAGTCTAAATTTTGTCTTCTAAATTTCAAGCTTCTCTCAAAGTCAAGCAACCAATTTCGTGCTTCTCCCTGCAATTGATACCTAATAATTTGGAGTTTATCCTCACGGTCAATCACTCTCCCTATCAAACAACATAGATCTATTTTTTCTAAAAATCTTTCGGGATCTTCTATAAGATTACCATGGAACTTAGGAAAATCATTAGCCATTTTCAATAATCACAAGAAATCAAAACTAGATCACATACAAGTAAAACAACCAAGACAAAGTCAATTTCGGCACTCCTCACCGGGGCACCAAAAAAGAGAGGGTTCGCGAGTAGTGATCGAGAGCAAGCCTCACTCACAACCTGATAACGAGACCTTAAGGAGTGCCAGTTGGGGTATTTGACTTTGTCAGATACACAACACAATACAAAAAGTTTAAATGTTTCGACAACCACCACACGAAACACACATGAGAAAAAAACAACACACAATGTCTCTTGTAGCTCGAAAAAGACAAAGAAACTTAATTTCAGGTAAGGCATCACTCAAACACCCACGAAGTTAAAAAACAAACCAACACTTTGCACAAAGTTCAAAACAAACTTGAAAACAGATCCAACATCATGAAAATTTCATACCTTGTTAACCTTGGGTCATCACTCGGCGCTTCAACATCCATATTCTCTGACTTCACAACTAGCACGACAAGAGTTTACACTCTCGCATGTGACCCTCCTCTCACCTCTCTCACAAAGTACAATTGGAATTGAGGGGGAAGGCTCCTTGCTCTTCTCTTCCTCATCCTTATATAGTTTTCACAAGTTCTCTAACATACATTCGTCTTTTTTCTTTCAGCTTTTGGCTTTTGCTTTTCTATTGCTTTTCACTATTTTCTTTTTTTCTGCCCTATGCCTGTTTGCAACTTGTTTGGATCATAACTTTGTCATATGAACTTTGACTATAGTCGTCCGGGTACTCAAAACAATCGGAACACATCTAGTTGGCAATCTTACGCGGGCAAAATTTAAAAATCCATTAAAAATGGACAAAAATATCGATTTTTGTAAATCACATCATTTTTCTCCATCTTTTATCTTGGACAACTTATTCCCTTCCTTGGCCTATTATTCTTGTAATTGCACACACTTTCAGCCCACATGTCCTCTTTTTCTTCAAGAAAAACTCACTTACGATGTAAAACTTAACGACCTTTTCCTTTGATCCTTGAGTTTTCAAAATGAACATTCTCTAGATATGAACTTGTTTTTTATGCAATGTGCCCTAGTAGGAGTATGGTTTTTTAAAATGAATTTCGTGCCCAATTATTCATGATTTGAGAAAACATACAATTGGTCAAATCCATGATATGCTACCATTCAAACAATGCTCACACGAAAAAATATGTATGTGCACTGAAGAATCGTGCCTAGCTTGTCTACATGTGCTTGTGTGTCATGCATAATGTAAATAAAGTTCCTTGATTATTTAAATCCCTAACCTCACCTCTCAACTCTTAGCAAGAAAATATGTCATGCTCCACTCCACCCATCCAAAATCTCACAATCTCTTTGGAAATGATGGTCCTCAAGATTTTGACCAAATAAGAACAACCCATCTCACAATTGGCAGCGTCCTTTACGACCCTCTAACTCACCCAACCACCTTACACACTCAACCAGAGATTCCTAATTTTGTGATGAAAATCCCAAATACCGTGCGTGTAAGAAATGTGCATGCTCAATGACAATGCTCTCTCATGTGCGCATGCATCTAAGATTTACTGCATATAGCTACAATGGGCCTCATGCCGTTCTAGTGCTCAATGATGGTGCAAAACGTGCATAATCCCAACCCATGGCATGGAAGTATTTAAACAATTTAGGAGATGACCCCTGAGTGCAGTGTTTCAACAAGTACATCGTGAAGTGCTCGTGAACCCATCATCCACGTGATGTGCAAGAGTCTCAGCAAGAAAACAAACCTTGTTCCACAATGTTCAACAGGAGCTACTAGCAAACTCCAACTTCAACCTGTCCTAAAAAATACCAAGCTCGACCAAGGATATCAAGTTTCACACTCAACAAACCAAACAAAATGATAGAAACAAAGCCTAAGCTAGACACACACAATAAATCCAATTACAAAACAACAAAGCAAACTGTCACACAAACAACTAAGCTAGCAGAAATAAAACCTAACTACAATTCGACTAGGGGTTATTGAAGCTCCATTTTTTAGACCACTGCTATCAAGTACTTGAAGGTCTACTAGAAAGATAAACCAAAACTAAGCTCCTTACAATCTACAACCAAACTTGAGCTAAAAAGATAGATCCAATTACAAGGTAGCTTCTCAAAGCATATTGTTGACATTAAGAGTAAATGCATCCTTGTTGTTGTAGATCCTACGCACAAGAACCATATATATGGGCTTAATAGTGATACATTGGGCATGAATGGCTAAAAGTTGAGAATCACCCATTAGATCAACCAAGTAACTTTTAGCTGATTCTTGGAGAGCAAGCAAGGCTTGGCTTGACCATTGCCCTACATTCCTTGCCTAGTTTCTTGATGAAAAGAACTTGTGATGATGTCCTAACTGTAGATGATGCCAGGAGGCATATTCCACGGTGGATTCCGTAAACTTAGATGACCGGGGCTCATACGCAAAGAGGATTCTTTGTGCGAGAAGTTGATGGGGACGCCTGTCCTTTTCGGGCGTTTCATTAATTTAGTGTGTACATGGGTGATTCCATAGCGGGTGATTTCGCAAAATGCATATTAAATTAATAAACGTTTATGAGTTTAGAGTGCGCACTCGTAATAAATTAAGGTTAGGATTTATTTCTAACCAGTTGATTTATTTATGTAGCTGAAGACTGCTAGGTATTCACTTTTGTCGGTTTAATTGTGTTATTTTACTAACGATTGTGAATGCTTCAGTTGATGTGTAGAGATAGCAGCAGTGGCGGAGGAAAGCATTGGAGTCTAGCGGGTTTTCGACTCTTGGACTAGATTTTGATAGGCGCCACGCCTATATTTTGTTATGTCTATTGAGACATCGATTATTTATTATTATTTTGTATGCGCTTATGCGCCTGGATATGTTATTTCTATTTGGACATTGAGATTGGGCGTGCCAGACACTATGGGCACCGTCCATTAGCTTTATTTTCCTATTTTTGGTAGAAAGCAAACTCAAAAGCTAAAAGCTTGTCATATTTTTGTAATTGGGCTATTATTGAGCATGAAGATTGGAAATATACATTAAATACATGCTTTGTGAAGCGCTCACACAAGGCATGGGGGAGATTGAACCCAATTTGTCTCTTGCCTCTTGTCGTGCTTGCTTTTACATGGGTTTTTGTGCTAAAAAGTAGAGTACTTTGTTCTTGGGGACCTTCCGGGATTCACCACGTGAGCTATCTGCGACCGATCTGCGCACCAGTGGTATTAGAGCGGAGCAGAGATCAAGAGCTTCCAATCGCTACCAATCTCGGCGAAGGCGGAGCTCCAGGAACAAATGGCCTCTACAGTCAACCTCGTCGCGAACCGTCGATACAGGCAGACTTCTGGCGATCAAGAACCCCTGTTTCCACTGTCAGATCGCGAAGGACCAGGCTCTGCAGGCGGAGGACCACGCATACATCTCCTTCATGAAGTCGTGGATATACAGTAAGAAGTTCATATCTTTTTCTTCCAAAAAGCTTAGTCTTCAAGCTTAAAGACTTAGGAATTGAAGAAGTCCCACAAAAATTCACAACGAGGTATCTGAGGCTGTCCGAAATTCGCGCGACGTCATCAAACACATCCTCTTGACCTCCACGATCTGCGCCGTTTTCAGTCGACTCTCCCTCCTTAATAAGCCTAAGCTACTAAGCTTATTAAGCTTAAGCTTAATTACTTAAGCTAAGTCACACAACTCTTATCAAGTCACACTGGGCAGACAAGTTCGGTAACTCCGGGTCTCGCACTCCTGAAGTCAAGTTCCGCAAGTCGACAGTAATCAAGTTCTACAAGTTCTGCAAGTCAGCCTAAGTCCAGCAAGTCAACAACTCTGCAAGTCTGTTAAGTCTGCAACTCTGCAAGTCAGACTAAATCAGAACTGACTAGTGCTTAAAACTCATAGAAGACTTGTTCGTATGCAAAAACTCTGAACTGGAAAGTTGTTCGCAGCAAGCTGTTCTACCTATCTACAAGTTCGTTGAAGTACTTTCAGCAAACGGATACAGAAATATTGCAGAATTTCTGAAAATTGAAGAAGAAAATACCCAAAAATACATAGCCTTGTAACCCCAAATTTGAGCTACGCTCATCCCGCTAACTGATTTTGAGTGAGAAAGGTTTGTTGAGTTTTACAGGATGACTACCCCACATATGGATGATCCTATGGCTGAAGACGATCTACCCGAGCCTACCATGGAACAAAAGCTGGATCTTATCATGCTGCAATTGGAAGAAGAGCGAAGAGCTAGGCAAGCCTTGCAAGCGCAATTGACAAAGCTACAAGGAACGTCCACTGATAAAGAAGAACCTCAAGCTGAAGATTTGATTCGCCGTACCATCGACGCCACTCTTGAAGCACAAACCATTCGCAAGGAATCCAAGATAAGTAAACGAAGTTTCAAGTTTCGCACTTTCAATGGCATAAGAGAAGGAAAGACTGTTTTATCATTCATTAGCCAGTTTGATGACTATTTCCATGAGGAAACTTATCCCGAGAAAGATAAAATCAAGTGTGTTACTAATCATCTGATAGACAGAGCATCACTTTGGTGGACTGTAGTCCGCAAGAGCATAGAATGTCCTGCTACATGGGAAGATTTCAAGAAGAAGTTCATGCAAAATTTCCTTCCACCGCAATTTCATGAGAAGGCTATCAAGCAATGGGATTTACTTCAACAGCGCGACCGTGAGCCTATTCCACAGTATACAGAGCGTTTTTGGAATGCACTCTTACAGCTACGCATGCTTGAAGACGTACCAGAGACGACACATAAGCGGAAGTATATGTCTGGACTTCTTGGACATTACTACACTGAAGTGAACATGTTCAAGCCTGCTACCCTTGAAGACGCCATCTCCTTAGCCCACGACACTGAAGATAAGTTACGCGGAAGAGATCGACGACCACAGCCATTCCAAGCAAACGGTAATTATGGATCTAAACAATTCAATTCCAATTTCAGAAGGTTTAATCCAGGTCATTTCTCATCACCATCTTTCCGCAAGAATTGGCCTAAACTACCTGCATTACCATCCATTGTCAATCCAAATTCTAAACCTATTCCACAAGCAAATCCAAATATACCCAGACTCCCAGCCATTGCAAATAATGTGACCAAAGCCAAGCCCATCGTATGCTACAAGTGTCACCAGCCAGGGCATCTCGCAGCAAATTGTCATTCAAAGAAGCCATCAGCACATATCAACTACCTTGGAGCTATGGACGAAGACGAGCATGAGGATATGCCGGATTTCACTGAAGATGAGGATGATCCTATTACTACTTCCGACACTCTACCAGGTATGCCTACTTCACATTCATTGTTGACTATGAAATGTATGGTGCATGGTAAAGAAAGAACTATATTGCATGATGACGGTAGTACCCATGACTTTATTTCAGCAAAATTGGTAAAGGAATTGAAATTGCATACTGTACCTACGCACTATCGCATAAAAGCTGCATTTTTAGGCACTAGGTACAATGGCACACAAGAAGTTCAAGATTTAGAAATTCAAATTGGTCCATATATTGAAAGAAGAAACTTCTTAGTTGTTCCATTACAGTCTAGCGACATTATTCTAGGAATGCCATGGAGACACCAACATAATCCCAATATAGATTATTCCACACACACAATGAATATTAATTTTCAAGGAAAATCTATTACATTATTTGGTATGCATGCATCTCATATTTTTCCACTGCTTTCGCATACTCAAGCAAAACGTGCATTACGCAAGAATACTAAATCATATCTCATTTGGGTGAATGAATTGCATGCAAAGGAAAATCATATGCACCCTAGGCATAAGGAATTTCTCGCATATTTTAAGGATTGTTTTGCAGAAGACCTACCACCAGGTTTACCTCCATCACGTCCAGAAGACCATAAGATTGACCTAATACCTGGCACACAACCACCTTGCAAAGCCCATATAGGCACAATCAAATAGAGCAAAAAGAAATCCAGAGTCAAGTTGAAGAATTACTAAATAGAGGCTTAATTCGACCTAGTAGTTCTCCATTCGGTGCACCTGTGCTCTTAGTCAAGAAAAAGAATAATACTTATCGGATGTGTATTGACTACCGAGCATTAAACAAGATCACTGTAAAGAATAGGTATCCTATACCTAGAGTTGATGACCTTATGGACAAACTGCAAGGATCTTCTATATTTAGTAAAATTGACCTTAAGTCTGGATATCATCAGGTGAGGTTAGATAGATCCGACATATTTAAGACTGCATTCAGGACACAATTTGGTCATTACGAATTCTTAGTCATGCCATTCGGATTAACTAATGCACCTGCTACTTTCAGTAGAATGATGAACCGTATTTTTCTAAAATATCAATATTGTGTGATTGTTTTCTTTGATGATATTTTAGTATTCAGTCAAAGTGAAAAAGAGCATTATGAGCATTTATCATTAGTTTTTTCAATTACTGAAAGAAAATCAATTGTTTGCAAATCCTGACAAGAGTGAATTCTTTAAGACAGAAATAGAATATCTAGGTCATATTGTATCAAAAGAAGGAATAAAAGTTGATCCTAAGAAAATTGATGCAATATTGCATTGGCCTGTTCCTAAAAATGTACATGAATTACGCTCATTCCTTGGTCTTGCTAGTTTCTATAGGAAGTTTGTACGTAATTTCTCATTACTTGCTTTACCATTAACAAAACTTCTTAAGAAAGGCATTGTTTATCAATGGACTGAAAACCAGCAGAAATCCTTTGACTTACTCAAACGTGCATTAACTAATGCCCCTGTTCTACAATTGCCTGACTTTAATAGACCATTCTTTCTAGTTGTGACCGATGCTAGCGGATCAGGAATAGGAGCCGTATTAATGCAAGACAACCATCCAATAGCATATTCTAGTTCTAAGCTGAAACCCTCTGAGCTCAAATATTCCACTTATGACAAGGAACTCTTAGCAGTTGTACAAGCATTAAAACAATGGAAGCATTATTTAATGGGTTCAAAATTCATGATAAAGACCGACCAGCAAAGCATTAGACATCTACTTAGCCAACCCCAAATTTCTGACCGTCATATCAAATGGGCTTCATTCATTCAAAGTTTCTATCCTATCATTCAATACCAACCTGGAAAAGAAAATGTAGTTGCTGATGCATTGAGTAGAAGACCTGCAATTCATAATATTTCTATCATATCTTTTGATTCTTTGATTGCCATGAAAGACACATATCACCAGGATATTACTTTTCATTCTGATTGGCAAAAATTAGTTCAAAATATTTTCATTCATGTTGATTCATTGTCATATAATGATGGATTCATGTTCTTTGAAAAGAGACTGTGTGTTACTATTCCATTCCGATCTTTTGTTTTGAATGAAATTCATTGTCCCCCATATCAAGGTCATAGAGGTATCATTTCTACATTACGCATGTTAACTGAAGATTTTTATTGGCCGCATATGGATGCAGATGTAACTAATTTTGTTTCTGAATGTTTGATTTGTCAAAGAATAAAGAGACATCATGGTAAACAGTATGGATTATTAATGCCTTTATCTATTCCATCTAAACCTTGGGAACATATATCTATGGATTTCATTACTGGTTTACCAAATACTAAATCTAACCATGACATGATTTGGACAATTGTAGATAGATTTAGTAAGCAAGCATATTTCATTGCATGTAAGAAAACTTTAACAGCATCACAAGCAGCACAGTTATTTTTGAAAACTGTTTTTACTAATCATGGATTGCCGAAAGTGATTATTTCAGATAGAGATTCTAGATTTTGTAATAATTTTTGGATTACACTGTTTGCAAATCTAGGCACAAAGATTGATTTCTCATCTGCATTTCATCCAGAAACAAATGGACAAACAGAAGCCACAAATAGCACTATTCTAGATCTTTTACGTGCATACACTATCTCTAAACCTCAGACATGGGATACTCATTTACATTTATTATAGTTTGCATATAACAATACACCGCACACATCTACAAAGAAAGCACCTTTTGAAGTTATTTATGGATATAGATTATCTACACCTGTTGCATCTTTGTCTAATAGAATACAAAGTGCCGATGATATTGCTGTTATGCATAACACTATTTTTGATGAAGTAAAGGATATGATTGCTAAAGCCCAACAATCATATACCAAACAAGCCAACAAGAAAAGACAAGCCATGAATTTCAAAGTTGATGATTATGTTTGGCTTAGAATAGAAAAGTGTAGACTGCAAAGTGTAGATAGACATCCAGTTGTCAAATTAGCTCCTAGATTCTACGGACCATTTAGAATCATTCATAAGATTAATGACAATGCATTCAAGTTAGAACTGCCATCTCATTGGAAAATTCATAATACATTTCATATTAGTTTATTGAGACCATTTAGAGGCCAATTACCTATCCACCCAGTCTATGAAAACCCACCTTTACTAGAAGAAGAGACTGAAATACTTGAACCCGAAGCCATCATAGACACTGACTACATGACCACTAGAACTGGCCGAAGGTATTCTAGATATCTAGTAAAATTTAAGAACCATCCTGTAGAGGAAGCACAATGGATGCACGCTAGAGATTTAAATGCTTTCCCCACTCTGTTAGCTCCACATTGAGCTAATAGCAATTGAGGTCAATTGCTATCCCACCCCGGGGGTATGATGCCAGGAGGCATATTCCACGGTGGATTCCGTGAGGTTTTACGGTGGATTCCGTAAACTTAGATGATCGGGGCTCATACGCAAAGAGGATTCTTTGTGCGAGAAGTTGATGGGGACGCCTGTCCTTTTCGGGCATTTCATTAATTTAGTGTGTACATGGGTGATTCCATAGCGGGTGATTCCGCAAAATGCATATTAAATTAATAAACGTTTATGAGTTTAGAGTGCGCACTTGTAATAAATTAAGGTTAGGATTTATTTCTAACCAGTTGATTTATTTATGTAGCTGAAGACTGCTAGGTATTCACTTTTGTCGGTTTAATTGTGTTATTTTACTAACGATTGTGAATGCTTCAGTTGATGTGTAGAGATAACAGCAGTGGCGGAGGAAAGCATTGGAGTCTAGCGGGTTTTCGACTCTTGGACTAGATTTTGATAGGCGCCACGCCTATATTTTGTTATGTCTATTGAGACATCGATTATTTATTATTATTTTGTATGCGCTTATGCGCCTGGATATGTTATTTCTATTTGGACATTGAGATTGGGCGTGCCAGACACTATGGGCACTGTCCATTAGCTTTATTTTCCTATTTTTGGTAGAAAGCAAACTCAAAAGCTAAAAGCTTGTCATATTTTTGTAATTGGGCTATTATTGAGCATGAAGATTGGAAATATACATTAAATACATGCTTTGTGAAGCGCTCACACAAGGCATGGGGGAGATTGAACCCAATTTGTCTCTTGCCTCTTGTCGTGCTTGCTTTTACATGGGTTTTTGTGCTAAAAAGTAGAGTACTTTGTTCTTGGGGACCTTCCGGGATTCACCACGTGAGCTATCTGCGACCGATCTGCGCACCAGTAGATCTTGCAGTATTTCTTGCACCAACCTAGAGAATGGTGCCTTAGAAATAATCAAGTTGGCACTCTTTTGGAATTTTCTTATCTCATGTAGCGCAATTGTGCATGGTCTCCATCTTCACTTCTTATGTGTTGGAGGACGTGTATTACTAGTTGAAGCAGTAGTGGGAGGTGGAGCAACTGGAGCATATGGACCACCATTTGTGGACAATGGCAAACCATCATTATTGACCACACTAGGGCCACCATTTTTGGACACAATAGCACCACCATTATTAGCTGTAGTAGGGCCATCGTTTTTGGCCACCAAGGGACCTTTGCCACTAATAGTACACTCACCAGATTCGGAAGATTGTTGAGCTCTTGCTTTTGTAGGTGCCTTCTTGATAGGAAGCTTGAAACATGCCATGGTTGTGATGATGAAGAATAGAAAGGTGGAGGGTAGAGTGAAGAGTAACGAAAAAAATGAAAGGAAAGACTTGACTTAAGTACAAAAATTTTAAACTTACTGTGGTGTAAATGAACTTTAAAATTAAAAAACATAGTTCGAAATCAACTTTGAAAAACATAGTGACAAACCTTCAAAATTTTAAACAAAATTTGTAAGACATCTCATGTTAACGATAGGACTATTGATGTGTCATATCCTGGGTACCTATGCTCTCTCACAGACTCTAAATGTATCAAAAGTATTATCTTTTTCTAGGTCTAAATTTCTTGCCATCTCTCTCTTGGGTTGCCAACCATTTTGCGTGGCGTTGTCTAGCTGTGTTGTTTTCATATCTTGCTTTTCTCACTTCATATATTGTCCTATTTATAAGTTTTTCTCGAGAGGTTTTGGAATTCTTTTCTTTTTTCTCGTATCGTATCTCTAATATCATATAACACCATTGTAATAATTGCCTGATGGAATTGGAATTGATGCCACCTCCATGATCAATTGCCTTTTGAAAAGCACAGTAAGCTTGCCAATGAGATTGCTCCATGCCTTGAGCTGACCATACTGCCAAACTTCCTTGATCTACAAAGTATGGACCATGTGTTTCAAGTATATGTTGCACAAGAAGAGAGATTAGAAACACAAACTAATTCGACATGATGATATTTTTTTGTAATGGTGATAATACTGACCATGTAGTGTGTTATATTGTTTGTAGTCCATGCCTCCACCATGGACTTATGAAATTTAGCAACTGTCTCTTTAAATGTATTGGCATCACCATCCCTAAACCTCAACTTTTGTAAGAGAGCTGCTAATCTATCTAGGTATATCCACACTTTTGCCTTTGCAATCCTCGTTCTCGTCCCCCATCGCTCCAATCCAAAATAGCAAGGTGCAACTTTTTCCATGCTTCATACTTCTATGGTTGTTTTACAAGTATATTTTCTTCCTCATCTCAAGGTGGAGATATAAACTTCATAGCCTTGAGTCCGCCAAAGAATGGTTTACAAGGGATATTTCCACTCTTTCCCGATTTTTTCTCGTCCTTTTTAATTTCTACTTGGCCCCTGTGCAATCCAACTTCAGAGAGGACTTGTTCTACCTTCTTGTATGTAGCATCAGCTTCTGACACATGCTGCATATATATTCATATACTAGCTTCTCAATTATTCTAATCAAACAATGGAATGTGCAAACGTGAACACTTGTTAGTGATATTTCCAAAATAGGGCTCCAGTTTGGATCCACTGGAACTAGCATTCCATTTCTCATGACTTTTTGATCACATGCTGGAGCACCTTGTTGTCCTGCCTTGGCAAGCTATTCTTTCTTTCCATCTTTCCCTTCCTAGTTTGCATGTAGTATATGCACGGAAATTTTGCATTCGTTGCATTTGATAAACTAAACATACACTTCAATGTTTTTAAATCACCTACAAGATGCCATTCAACTTGATAGTCCCCAAACCCCTCGATGTATAAAATTGCTCCATTATTTTGCTATTGAATAACACTAGGTATATTAGTAAGGTTTCAAAAAACTTTAGGTACTTCATGGTCCTCCTTTGGTACTTCAAATTCTGCAAGCCACCATATTTCATTCTCTGACTATACACTAAAGTATAAAGGATGGTTTTCATCGATTGTAATGAAAGAGACCTAAGTCCTAACTAAGGGAGAGAAGAGAGAGAAGGACTACAGGAGAAGAGGAAGAGGAGAGAGAAAGACATGAAGAAGATAGAGAAAGAGAGGAAAGGGAAGAAGAAGAAGAAGGGGAAGAAGAAGCCATGGAAGCTTGAGAAGGTGAAAAGAGAGATTCTTGATAATTTCTGTGATGCCTCAAAATACCCTCTTACACCTTATATACCGTTAGTGTGATTGGTATGTTCCCATGCCATGTTCCCGTGATCCCCGCTCATTACAAACCATCCCATCTCATAAAGTTTTTGTGCTCAAAGACAAGGGATGTTGTCCTGTCCTGTAAGGGTGTGCTCTAGGAAATCAGCCATAACTTTGTGTGAGAAACTCCGAATGGGACAATTGAGGTGTCATTACGGAGCCCATGAGATGTACTTTGAGACCATGTGGGTGAGGTGGGGCTGCAATTAGGTCAGGACCAAAATTATAGCAAAATAGAGGGCTGTCCAGGAGTTACTAGTCTGCTGTCCCAGATGGTATGGATGGAGAAAAACAGCCATAACTTCCTCTAGGAAACTCCGATCGGGGCAAGTGAGGTGTTGGCGCAGAGCCCTCAAGGTGTACTTTTAGCCATGTATGGGGAATGGGGCTGAAAATGGGTCAGGACCAAAACTGGTACAAAACAGTTGGCTGTTTAGACGCAGACTGCAGCCCAAAACAGGTGTCATGGTTAAGTTCCAGCCAATACGGCCTCCTTGAGGTGTGGAAATTCATCCAAGATAGATGCTGGGTGCCAAGAAGCTTCTTCTATTGGTAGGCCTTGCCATTTGATTAGGTATTCATGGATGGAACGGGTGCGGAGATGCTTTTCATACTGCCTAATGATCGTTTCTAGAATATTTTGGATAAGGCCCTCCTCATCTATGGGGGGTAGCTCCTCTACATGATCTTTGGGAGTGCCAATGAAAGGTTTCAATTGGCTCACATGGAAGAAATTATGGATCTTAGTAGTGGGAGGGAGTTGGAGACGGTAAGCCAAGTCCCCGACCTTCTTAATGATTGTGTAGGGCCCATAGTAACACTGTGCCAACTTGTTGTAAGAACCGTCCTTTAGTGTAGCATAACGGGACTTGGGGACCTTGAGGAGTACCAGTTCACCCTCTTGAAAGTCAAGGGGTCTTCTTTTTGCATCAGCATGGAGCTTCATGTGCTCTTGAGCCCTTTTGAGGTTTACCTTGCACTGTTGAAGTAAAGCGTGCATCGGTCCAACTCTTCTTTTCCAAGGGGGTTGAGATTTTTATTGAAGATCACGGTAGGAAGGGGCACCCGATAACCATACAATGCTTTGAAGGGAGAGACTCCAATGCTCAAATGAGTGGAGTTGCTGTAAGAAAATTCAGCCAAGTGCAGCCATACATTCCAAGAATTCTGCACATCATGACAAAAATGTCGCAAAAAAGTTTCAAGCCACTTATTGACTCGCTCGGTCTGCCCATCCGTTTAGGGATGATAGGCTGTAGACGGAGCCAATTTGGTCCCCATGGAGCTGAAAATTGTCTGCCAAAACTAACTCATAAATTTGGTGTCTCGATCATGTACTATGACGTGGAGTAAGCCATGCAACTTAAAAACATGCTCCATAAACTGAGTGGCAACTTGAGATGCTGTAAATTGAGATTTTGTAGGGATGAAATGGGCTGCTTTAGTGAGTCGGTCAACTACCACATAGATGCTATCCCAACCCTTCTTGGTTGTAGGTAAACCAGTGATGAAATCCATGGTAATGTGGGTCCATTTTCCTTTGGGGATAGGTAAGGGATGCAATAATCCACCCAGTGTAAGAGTGCTATCTTTATTTTGCTAACAAGGCACACATCTAGACACAAAGTCTTTAACATCTTGCCATAGGCCTTTCCAATGGAAGCTTTTTGAAATGCGGTCATATGTTTTGAAGACCCCTAAGTGGCCAGCAATCGGTGAAGAATGCATCTCTTCAAGGATCCTTTGGGTGAAAGGAGAGACATGGGGGATCACAATATGGCCATGGACCCAAATGAGGCCATTGTGGAGCTGATATTGAGAGTTGTCATCCATGACACCTTGCTATAATTTCTGAAAAAGAGGGCTGAATTCAGCATCAAGCAAGTATGCCTCTTGGAGCTCTTCAATCCAATCATGGTGGAGTTCAGTGATGGATGAAACCTTGCATGCCCACATGCGAGAGAGTGCATCAGCCACTACATTGTCCTTACCACAGGTGTGGGTAGTCTCAAAGTCATAGTTTTGTAGGGTAACCACCCATCTACATTGTTTGGGAGTGAGGTTGGGCTGAGTCAAGAAGTATTTGAGCACACGGTGGTCACTTTTCACCTTAAATCTACTGCCATACAATTAGTGATGCCACTTTTTAATAGCATGAATGACTGCCAACATTCTTAATCATAGACATGCAACTCTCTCTCTTTATCATCCAATTTTCGGCTCTCAAATGCTATTACCCCGTGTTCTTGCAGCAAGATTGCACCAATACCCCACTAGCATCACACTGGATGGTAAAATCCTTAAAGTCGGGGCATACGAGGATGGGGGCTGAAGTGAGCAAGTCTTTCAGCTGTTGAAAACTGCGATTAGCCAAATCATCCCATAGGAAAGCCTCTTTTTTCAGCCTGTCGGTTAATGGTGCTGCAATTGTGGCATAATGGCGAATAAATCTCTGACAAAAAGAGGAGAGGCCAAGAAAACCATGCAAGGAGGTAGTGGTAGTGGGGGTGGCCCAATCCCGGACACATTGCACTTTCTTAGGATCAGCTTGGATGTCTTTTTCACTAACAATGTGTCCCAAATACTCAACCTTTGTTTGCATGAAGACACACTTGCTTTCCTTGGCAAATAACCGGTGCTCCCTTAGTACATCAAAAATTTGTCTGCCATGCTTCAAATGCTCATGCAGTGACTTGCTGTAAATGAGTATATCATCAAAGAATACCAACACAAACTAGAAAAGCCATGGCTGTAATATTTTGTTCATTAAGCTCTGAAATTTGGCGGGTGCATTAATGAGCCCAAATGGCATGACAAGGAAATGGTACAAGCCACGGTCAGTCCGAAAAGCTATTTTGACTTCATCACCCACCCTCATTCTGATTTGGTGGTAACTGCATCGCAAATCAATCTTGGTGAAGTAGCGTGCTCCCTTGAGTTCATCAAGCAAGTCATCAAATCGAGGGATGGGGTATATATTTTTGACGGTGATCTTATTGAGATCACGGTAGTCAAGGCACAACCGGAAGGATCCGTCCTTTTTCTTAACCAATAGAACCAGGGAGGCATAAGGGGAAGAGCTAGGCTATATGAATCCCATTTCAGTGAGCTCCTTGACTTGCTTAACTATTTCCTCTCTCTCACATTTAGAGAGCCGATATGGGATTTATTGATGGGCTTGACCTGGGGCTCCAAGTCAATCGGGTGATCCACCTCTGAGGAGGGAGAGTGGTGGGGGATAAAATAGTTTCTCATATTTAGCCAAAAGTGCTTTTAGTGCTGCATTTTGCTTCCCCAAGGTGTGCTGGTCATCATTATTCTTATGCAAATGCAAGACAAAGATCTAGGAGCGTTTCTTGAATTCCTTTTTGAGTTGTCTTTCTGTTATAAGCTGAAAATCTGCAATTTCTTTGATTCCCTCCAAATGTACAAGCTGCCCATGCATTACAAACTCCATATACAGCTGAGAGAAGTCCGAGATTTTTCCCAACTGCTGAAGCCAATCACATCCCAAAACAACATCCACGGGGCCCATATCAAGGGTAATTAAGTCCACCTTTGCTATATAATTTTCGGCTAGTATAAGAGACACTTGTGTGCATACATGGGAGCTCACTTCCTCATTTCCATTGGCCACTTGAACCCGAAGAGGTTGTTGTAATTAAATAGGAACATATGTCAAACAGCCGAGAGTCGATTTATTCACAAAACTATGTGTGCTGCCACTATCTATGAGAATGTATACACTCTTACCATCAATGTTACCATGTCCTTGTAGGGTGTTCGGGCTCCTAGATCCGGTCCATGCATCCATGGAGATCGAGCAAGCTGATATAGTGGTGAATGTGGGGTGCAAAGGGTCATTCCCAAGCATGTCATTGATGAGGCAGCCACCGGGGTAAAAAGGGAACCCGTCTGATGAGTCATAAAACTGATCGGTGTCAAGATCCTCTTCATATTCAGCATTTTCAGCAAGTGTCATCATGGGAGAGTTGTCATGCAAGTCCTCTTCCAACTTGTCACTATCTTCTAGCAGATACATGCTATTAAACTTGACAATGGCTTTATTAAAGGGGCATTTGGATGCATGATCAGTCGTGTACTTATCCCTGCATTTAAAGCACAAGCCTTTAGCCTTGCGATCCTTGACAACTTCAGGAGGAATGAATTTTTGACCGTTAGGACTGAAGCCGTTCCACGTCTTATTTTCAACATACTTTGGGTCACTTTTGGAGGGGGGTGCTATCCCAAAACTGCCATATTTTCTTTCAGCATTAAAAGTGGGGTAAGTGGGATTTTGGGGCTGCCATTCCCTACATTGTTGCTGTGATAATTACATGCATATGGGGGTTGCCTGATAGGGTATCTTTGCTATTTTGCAATGGGTTGTATGTCCTCATTGCGATGGTATTTCCGACCATATCGTTCAGCCAATTCTATGGTGGCTGCAAACAAGGTGGCTAGCTTTTGAGCCATTACATCAGCTGAGAGATGCGCATCTAGCCCATAAATGTATTTATGCAATTTGGCCTCATCACTGACTGCCTCAACGTACATGGATAGGTTCATAAACTGGTTGGTGTACTCCCTCATGGTGAGATTTTGCTGATCAAACTGATACCATTGCCTAGCCAAGCATTCTTTTTCTACCGGGGAGACAAAAACTTGAATCATATGCATCTTGAACTCTTCCCAATCATAAAACTACTGATTCTCTCTTTGAACAAATCTCCACCATGTGTGGGCAAAACCTTCCAAATGAAGGGAGGCAAAAGTAATCTTTGCCTCATCGGTACGGGGGTAAATGAGAAAATAGGCTTCCAATTTAGAGGTCCATTCCTCTAATTCAGCTGGGGATGAGAACTGCCCATTAAATTTAGTAAACACAATCTTGTCACGCAACTCATTTGGGCCTTATTGTTCATGAATGCCATGTGCTACATGCTGCCCATACATGCCTTGCTATCCAATCCTTGGATGTCCAAAATTTCCTTGGGGGCCATGCTGTCCATGCATTACATTAGCAAGGGTCTAATGCAAATCTTGGGCAGCATGGAATGCAAGGAGTACATGGGCAGCATGCACATGGCAATAGGCAGCATGCACATAGCAATGGGCAGCATGCATATGGCAATGGGTAGCATGCACATGGCAATGGGTAGCATGCACATGGTAGTTTTGGGTAGCATGGCCATTTTGGATAGCAAGGCCATGCTACCTGGTCTCCAAGGAGGGAGGGCGGTTAGCCTCATGGGGATGTTGAGATATCGAGCTCCACTCATGATACGCCAGGGTGACCGTTGTGTATTTATGTCACCGACTTGTCAGTTGCAGACGCGGTTGGTACACCGCCCATGAATAATAGCTAGATGACAGCTATCCTTATCTACTCTAGTTCGTGGCTCAGTTAGTATGCCACCTTAGTTAGTTGAGTTTGGTTTGAGACCCATATATAGGGTTCTTCTATTTCTTTGTATTAGACTTCTTTTGGCTTACAGAACTAAGAAGAGGAAAACTGTTTTGAGCCTCCACCTTTGTGTGTATTCCCCCATTGTGCAAGCAAGAAAGCTACAAGTGAGACTCCTTTCTTCTCTCCCACAATCTTGACATGGTATCAGAGCCTTGTTCATGGTAAGGAGCTCAAGAAAGCAAGCCAAGCTCGTAGTGTTCTGGTAAGAGGAGCAGTGTTGCTTTCATTTTCTGTTTTGGGAGCAAATCTTTGCAGGTAGCACAGCCGGAAAGTGCAGGAGTGCATTGTCTCAGGTTGAGACGCCCTTCGCAGTGAAGCAAGAGGGCAGTATATGCTGCGGGCAAGGGCTTTAGCCCTTGGCGACCTTGTTTTTTTTATTTGAGGCCATTTCGGGGCCTGTTTTGGAGGCGGAAGTTTTCTGCACGCACTCAGAAAAAGACCCAGTTTTATGCTGTGCGACCACTGTTCTACAGGTCGGTGAAAAGTTACCACAGAAATTGCATCGTATACTTATGTGCAGAGACATTGGGAGTTACAGAATCATCCTTGGTTCCTGTTTATGCAAAATCGTCACTAGGAAGTGACTGTGTGGTCAAATACCACTTTCGCCAGTTTTGCAGATTTGCCCTTGTGAGGGTGAAGCTGTGTTTTTTGCAGTGACAAAATTTTTTGCAGTATTCTGTAATGGCGTTTGATTCTCTTTCACAGATTGTCACTGAAAAGCTTGACAAAAACAACTTCCAGGCATGGAAGTTTAGAATGACGAATTTCCTTATGGGAAAAGGATATTGGGAATTTGTTGCAGGAAATGAAGAAGAACCAGTTCTTCCTGATGTTCCCAATCAACAGCAAATGCAGGCATTCAAAGCATGGCATGAGAGAGCCAGGAAAGTTATGTACTGGCTGTCTATCAGTATTTCAGACTCTATGATTGTGCATATTCAGGATGCAAGTACGCCAAAGGAGGCATGGGATACTTTGTCAAAAATGTATAGCACAAATACGCAAGCCAGGAAAATGCAGCTCAAGCAAGAGTTGCATAATGTGCAAAGAGAAAATATGAGCATCAATGACTACCACATGAAGGTGAAGAAGATTGCAGATGCACTTGCTTCCATTGGGTCGCCAGTGGAAGATGATGATTTAGTTTCCGTGACCTTGAATGGTCTAGGAAAGGATTATGCACAGTTTCGGACATCCATTTCAGTTCGTGAAAGATTTCCTGATTTTGAGGAGTTGATTGCTCTTCTAATTTCTGAGGAGCAGAGAAATGGTGGTGCATCTTTTTCAGGAGGAACTTCAAAAGAAGCTGTCTTCTACTCAAATGCTGGAAGAGGCAGAGGCAAAGGTAGAGGAGGCCGATTTGGAGGCCGTGGTAGAAATCAGAATATGCAGCAAACTCAAGAAAACCAGTCCTATGGAGGAGGACGTGGTAACTCTAGAGGTAGGGGGAGCCAAAGAGGTCGTGGTGGATGGCAAAGAGGTCAAAATGCAAACAGTAATGTTGAATGCTACTACTGTGGTAAAATGGGTCATATGGCTAAAGACTGCTATAAAAAGCAGAATGACATCATGAATGGAAAACTGCAACAAGGGAATTATGCATCTTCTAGTAGATAGGGTGATGACAGAAATGAGCATTTGTTTATGGTGCAGCACATGAACAATTCTGTGACAAGTGCAGAAGAAAGCAACGATGTATGGTATGTTGACTCAGGTGCATCAAACCACATGACAGGTCATGCAGAATGGATGGAGGATGCAAGGAAAATGGAAAAACCAGGATTTGTGGAGACTCGTGATGATACTGCACATCCTATTGTGCAGATTGGAAAATTTCCCTTGTCTATGCAGGATGGGAAAAAGAAATACCTGTCCGATGTATTTCATGTCCCGAATATCACCAAGAATCTGGTTTCTGTTGGTCAAATGGTTGAGCAGGGCTTGCAGGTCAGATTTAATCCTCATGGATGCTTTGTTGAGGATATGAAAAATAAAGGTCGCTTGATAGCAAAAGGAAAGAAGAAGGGCAGAATGTTTACGTTGGATGCAGACATGTCTGAATTGAGTGCAGCAATGTTTGCACATGGGACCGGTGTAGTTGCAGATATTGATATCTGGCATAAACTCATTGGTCATGTTAATGTACAACAACTTAAATCAATGCAGGCCCAAAATATTGTTGCAGGATTGCCTAAATTCAAGGTTGCAGAAATGCATAAGGTATGTGAAGCCTGTCAGTTTGGAAAACAGGCAAGGAAACCATTTCCTAGACATGTTCAAGAAAGTAAGAAGCCATTGGAATTAATCCACTCTGATGTGTGGACTACTAAAGCTGCATCTTTTGGAGGTTGTCATTATTTTGTCACTTTTATTGATGACTATAGCAGAAAAGTTTGGGTGTATTTTATGAAAAAGAAAAGTGAAGTTTTTGGGCACTTCAAAACTCTTAAAGCTATGGTTGAAAAAGAAACAGGCATGCAGATAAAATGCCTAAGGTCAGATGGAGGGGGAGAGTACCTCTCAAATGAGTTTGCAAGGTTCTTGTAGGAGCATGGCATAAAGCAGTAATATTCATGCAGTCATACCCCACAACAAAATGGAATTGCAAAAAGGAAAAACAGGCATATTGGAGAGGTATCTCATGCCATGCTCAATGAAAAAGACTTGCCAGATTTTTATTGGACTGAAGCAGTTGCTACAGCAGTCTACATAATGAATAGGACTCCCACTGCAGCAATACATGGAATGACTCCAAAGGAGAGGTATACTGGTAGGAAACCAGATATTTCTCATTTGAAAATTTTTGGTTGCATTGCCTATGTACATGTGCCAGATGAGTTGAGATCCAAGTTGGATCCAAAAGCTGAGAAGTGCATCTTTATTGGTTACTCTCTGCAGCAAAAAGGGTATAGATGCTATAACCCTTCTACTCGTAAGTTTACAGTGAGCAGAGATGTTGTTTTTTATGAGATGAGTAGCTGGTATAAACCAGTAAATGTGATTGATGATGTAGATGCACAAAATGGTAATGCTGCACAGAATTCACAGCAGCAGTCACAAAATATTAGTGGACCTGGAGCATCCTCTTGCAGTGGTTCACATTCTTCACCATGGACAGGTAGATTGAGATCAGGAGAATCTTCTCAAAGCAATGCAGATAGTGGTATGCAAGTATCACGAAAAGGAAAAGAGAAGGTTGATCAGCCCATGTTTGATGTGAATGCAAGTCACTTTTATGTGGATGGTGAATCCAGTGGTTCAGAACAGAGCATTGATGATGAGTTGGGTATCCCCTCTATTGTTACACCTGGAGTAAGGAAGACCAGGGATGTTTTGAGAGCACCTAGGAGTGAATCTACTTTGCGCAGGTCTACGAGAGCTAGGTATCCTGTGGATAGGCTGAAATATGATGGATTTACAGCCATTCACTATGCATATATGCTCAAAGTGATACAGGAACCAGAACCCACTTCTTTTGAGCAAGCCATGGGAAAAGAAAAATGGGAGAAAGCCATGGATGAAGAAATGGATGCCTTGGAAGCAAATGCTACATGGGAATTGGTACCTTTGCCTAAAGGTAAGAATGCAATTGGCTGTAAGTGGGTTTATAAAGTGAAGCACAATGCAGATGGTTCTGTGAACAGATACAAGGCAAGATTAGTTGTCAAGGGGTATGCACAAACATATGGCATTGACTATGAAGAAACATTCAGTCCGGTTGCAAGGATGGCAATCGTAAGAGCAGTCATTGCTATGGCTGCATCAAAGGGATGGTCTTTACATCAGATGGATGTAAAGAATACCTTCTTGCATGGTGATTTGCAAGAAGAGGTATATATGGAGCAGCCACCAGGTTATGTGCATGCTGTTCATCCTGAGTTTGTTTGCAGGTTGAAGAAAGCATTGTATGGCTTGAAGCAAGCACCTAGAGCATGGTCTGACAAGATAGGACAGTATCTTGTCACTATTGGCTTTCAGATTTCCAAGGCAGATTTCTCACTTTATGTGAGAAAAACAGAGAAAGGTATCATGCTACTTGTCATTTATGTTGATGATTTGATTATGACAGGTGTTGAGTGTTGAAATGACTTGTTTTTTGGATGATTTTTGTTGTTTTTGAGAGCTGAATGGTTGATTTTATGGGATGATTGATTGATTTGGAAGTGGATTGAGAGTGTTTTAGATGATAATGATTGTGTTTTGGAAGATCATGATGTTTGTTGATGGTTCTGTGATGTTCTGATAGGTTCTGATAGGTTCTGTATACCTTCTGTTTTGTTCTGTTTTGGTCTGTTTTTGTTCTGATTGTCTTCTGTTAGGAGGGATGGAGTATTGATTGATGAAGAATGAGATATTGTGAAAGTTTATTGAATGTTTTGTGAGAGTTTGGAATGGTTTGAGAATGAGTGATGTGGTTTTGTTGACCTTCTGTAACCTTCTGTAGGTCTTTTGTAGAGCTTCTGCTTCTGTTCTGTTTCTGTTCTGCTTCTGTACTGCTTCTGTTCTGGTACTGTTCTGTAGACTGTTCTGTAAGTGTTCTGTGGAATATATGTGTGATTTTGGGAAAGTTTTCTAGCCTTGGAAAGAGGTGAATACAAGTGCAAAAGAGCTGAAAGAAGTGGAAGAAGTAGCTGCTGAAGACTCAAGAGAAGACTAGAGTGAAGTGACAGTAGTGAGCTGTGAAGAGACACTGTAGTGGCTCTGGTGACCTTTCATATCAGACATACCTCTTGGGAGGGGTATCCACGACCTAAGAGTGATGATTGAGAGTAATTTTTTGAGAGATTGTAGTGAGGATATGATGTATTATTGATGGAGTGTGTGAGAGAGAGTCAGAGATAGCCAATTCTACTAAAACAGAGTGATTGTATATGAGAGATTGAGAGAGAAGACTATGAAGATATTGAAGATGAATACTATGCGATGTATTTCCATTCAAAGATGGTGTACTTCTTTGCTTTCTTTGTTCTATTGATGGATTTTGTGAAGATGTTGAAGAATATGGTTGATTCTATTAAAAACCGTGGGAGATTTACATGATGCTGCATGAAGATTTGTTGTGCCTGGTGTTCTTTTCTTCATTGTGATCATATGAAACATGATAAACAAGCTTGTTGATGTTACAAGATAGATTTTCTTGCAAGAGAATTCCCTTTTCCTTGGTGTTCCTCTTGGGGCTCCATGTTTTTGGTGCGCAGCCGGGGAAACTTGCCATCAACAAGCACCAAAAGAGGCTGAAAATGAAGGAATTGGCATTGCCAAGAAGAGAAGAATTCAATGGATGTTTGTAAAGTTCCTTCTTCCACTGAAGAGTTGGAATTCCTCATAATCAAAGCCACTTTCCATAAGAAGTTCATCCCACAATGGCGGAAACACATCACCATCATGATGCATGCTCTATGTGGTGGACAGTTTCCTCTTCCTATTGAAGCAGCAGAAACTTGCATCTTGGTGGCAAACTGTTTGGGAACAAACTGAAGAGCAGAAACAGAGAGAATGAACATCCATGGAAGATTTGGCATTCATTGAGAAGTTTCCAGACAACATCAAGTGGGAGATTGTGAAGAAGCTTCAGGAGTCTTGGTCTGTAGAGGTTCACAAAGACAAGAAGGAAAAGAGTTGGAATTTGTTCATGGACGCTCAACAGCAAGATACATGGGATGCTTGGTGTACTGATAATCTTCTGTTTGTTCAATTAGCAACCCACTGGAAGTTGGTAGACAGAGTGTTTTTCACAACATACACTATTGAAACCATCAGAAGCTGGCATTACTATGATGATGGCACCACCACCATGCTCAGACGTATGCATTTTGACACCTTCAGAACCGAATACCTTCCTCTGTGCAGTGGCATGAAAGCAGAATTTAGGGACGTTGAGAGGAAAGAAGTAGAAGAAATGTTGGCAAGAGAGTCCTCCAGAGACTGAAGCCTTCTGTTAACCCTCTGTGGGGTACTAACAACATAGTGGAGCCAACCCCCTGATGAATGACACAATAAAAAGGCAAGCGTTAGAACGAGTCCAGAGGTACGTGAGAAGAGAGAAAGCAAGAATCAGAGCCGAGAACGAGCTAGCAGCAGAAGCCGCCTTTGACGCCCTTGCGGAACTCTTTACAGAAGTCCCAATGGCACATCAAGCCCTTCCTCCTGCTGGAGGTCCACTTCCAAGCCAGATCCGTCCTGGAAATATTGATGACAGGCCAGCGAATGTAGTCCCATTGCCAGTTTTTAAGGGAGAGTACAATGAAGACCCCGATCTTCATGTAGCAGAATTTATGGTAGCGTGTGTGGCTAATAATGCCAGAACCCCTGAGCATTGGTTAGCGATATTCCCCGCCACTTTCAAGGGCGCGGCGTTTCAGTGGTATGAGAGACAAGCAGCAGGAACTTTTGGCACATGGGACGACCTGAAGTTGGCCTTCCTCACTAAATTCAGGCGTGAAGGTTTTGAAGAGCGGATGAGAGAGGAATTTATGAACCTAAGTCAGTTCTCTGGAGAAAGAGTAGAAGCCTATGTCTCACGAATGGAATCCATCCTGAAGAGATGGACTAACCACAATCTAGATGATGGCATACAGAAGGGGGTGTTTCTCAGAGGATTACAACCAGAAGTCCGTAAGTTTGTGGAGCTACAAAGACCAGCCACCCTGCAAGCTGCAACAGAAGGAGCAAGACTGTACGATGAAGTGGAAGCTAGATTAGCGATGAATACAGGAAGAGGAGTCCTACCTCCTCTGGTGCCAGGAATGATGT
The DNA here is from genome assembly GCF_053477565.2 of Lygodium microphyllum. Taxonomy (NCBI): domain Eukaryota; kingdom Viridiplantae; phylum Streptophyta; class Polypodiopsida; order Schizaeales; family Lygodiaceae; genus Lygodium; species Lygodium microphyllum. Next base: position 139,770,134 of record NC_141148.1, read on the forward strand.
ATCCACCAAATGTAGTTGCAGGGACTGTTCCCTACCCCTACCAACAGATGCCCCCGATATCACAGTACAGTGCACCAAATCCACAGTGGCCACAATCCATGCCTCAAATGGTGGTTCCACCACAACAACCATGGTCTCAACCAATTTCCTCAATGCCAAATCAACAGCAACAGTGGAACCCTACCAACTGGAGCCAACAGCCAACCGTTCAAACGGGAGTTCTAAATCAGAACCATAACAGAGACCCCTCTGTCCCAGCCCAACCAGTTTATGCAGTGATTACAGAGACTCCTCAAAACCCTCCTGCCAGTACGTCAGGAGGAGAAAGCTTGAAGGATTATTTATCCAACTCAGTTGCAAACATCAAAAAGGAGTTGATGGATGTGATTACAGAACAACTACAGACGTTGAAAGTGAATACCGCTAGCATATCCAACGTTGCAGGAGCAGGAAGAGATGTGATGCGGTCAAATACTTGGTGTGGTAAGTGTCATCAAGCAGGTCATTTAGCCACTGAATGTACACGGAAACCAACCATCCCTGGAGCCTTTTGTTCCTACTGTTTGCGGAAGAACCATACAGAGGACATTTGCTCCCTGAAGGAGATGCATGATAGGAGAAGAAAGGAAGAAGACGCAAGATTTAACTTGCTGGAATCCAAAATGACAACACAAGATATTGGACCTAAGCCTAGAGAGTTTGGTCCTAATTTCGGACCCAGAAGATTTCCCTCTCAAAGTTACAGAGGAAGACAGTCTGGCAGTGGTCAGAGATCAGAAGTGGAGTGTTACAGATGCGAAGAAAAGGGACACATCTCACCAAATTGTCCAAATCCTCGAAGGTCAGTGGATTACAAGCCCTTATGCAGTCGATGCAAAGGAGAAGGCCACACTGCAAAAGACTGCCCAAGTCCAGCCCCAGTGAAAAACAGTGCTACTGATAGTCCGTCCAAGGCTCAAGAGCCTACCTCCAATTTGGTGGAATTGGAAGTTGCTGCCATCACGCGTGCAAAGCAGAAGGAACCACCTATCCAGAAAGAAAATAACCCTCCTGCCAGAACAGTGAAGTTCAATCTTCCACTGGAAGAACAGAACAGAACAGAGCCTAACAGTGCCGTACAGAGCCCTACAGTGCCACAGAGAGTTACAGAGACAGTTACAGAGACAGGACCAGAGGTCCAGGATACAGAAGAGGAGGAAGTGCCACAAGTGGCAGAAGAAGTCCCTGTAATTCCTCTATTGGAAGAAAGAGGGAAAATGAAAATGGGTGTTGCCCCATTCCCTAACCGATTAGAAAAGCCAGTGGATCCTATTAAGGAATACGATCTAGTCAGAGATCTAGATACCTTTAAACCAAACCTCACATTCCGACAATTATTGATGTTGTCCCCCAATTGCCGGAAAAGATTCAAAAGTATACTGACGAAAAGACGTGGTTTAAGGATTGCTCCCTCAACAGTGACAAAGTCCAACAAGGCTCCAGAGCCTGTAAAAGAAGTGGATGTGGCTAATGCTTTTCTAGATCCGGGTACTCCAGAGACTGGCGTATGGATAGAAGGCTGCTTCATTGCAAATGCACTGATTGATGGAGGTTCATCAGTAAACATTATGACGGATGTGACAATGAAGGATCTAGGCTTACAAGGTGTGCAACCAACCCAATGGCTCATCAGACTGGCGGATCAGAGCAGAATCAAGCCTTTGGGCATTCTCCCATATGTGAAGACTACTGTGGCTGGAAAAGATTATTGGCTGACCTATTTAGTGGTGAAGCCAAACTCTTATGGTACATCCTATCCCCTGTTACTAGGCAGACCATAGCTTTTTGAAGCCAGAGCAAGGACGGATTGGTTCAAAGGAACCTTGACCTTGGGTCGAGGACCCAACAAAGTGGTGCTGAAACTGTATGGTTCTCAAAAAGGACATGGATCCACCTCCTTGGAATTATCTTCTGATCCCCCTAACGAGGCTACAGATGGAACATCAGCAGACGAAGATGCTGTCAAACAGATCCTTCCCAAGAAAACAGTGGCACATTCCTTAACAGTGGATACTATAAGCCGACTTCCAAAAGATGCAAAGCCATTATCCATGGGTGAATACTTCCTGCCTGAACCGGAAATGACTTCCGAAATCACTTCTGATAGTGAGATAGAAGCATGGATGTACTGCTCTCCCTGTTACATGGTCACAGCAGAAACAGAAGCAGAAGCAGAAGCAGAAGCAGAAGCAGAAGCAGAGACAGAGGCAGGAGAGGAACCAGAGAATCTGTTCTTCTGTTACAGAGCTCCTACAGAAGCAGAAGCAGAAGCAGAAGCAGAAAAAGAGACAGAGACAGAGACAGAAGAGGATGGATATGATATGGACGAAGAGAATGATGAAGGTGAGCCAGAAGAGTCTATCCCACCTGAAGAGGATACATTTGAGGACGAAGTTCCAGAAGCATCAGAAGCCGATGAGCTCATGCTATGGGACAGAATGGTGATGGTACCATTTGGTCTGGTAAATGGATCTTCTCATATGCAAAACCTTTATAAGAAATGGATTAAGAAGAGCAAGCCGTCTTTTAAGTGTGGCTCCTGCCGTCCTACCCCATCCTTGCCAAAGAAAGATGATGATGATGCACCGTGCCAACAAGCACCAGTCCGACAAACCCAACAGGAATCAAAGGGTCCCTGTTATGTGACGTTCTTGGATGTGTCATCTTCAGAAGATGAGTCTTCAAGCCAAGAGGTAATTAATTTTGAAAGCAAACCCGAAACAGCTCTTATCCCATTCCAACGTCTTAACGAGCAACCTAAGTCTCCACCAAAAGAAGAAGTTGGTTCTAGTGGGACATCAGAAGAGGACACCACTCCCTTGAAGGAGTCGGATCTGTATCCAGAAGCAGTCCGCGGGACCTTCATTCGTGAAGTAGAAGGTGAAAGGCAGTTAACCTTTGTGGATTCAGAAGGCACTGAACGCCACTTGAAGGTGGGTAGTAGTCTCCCAAAAGAGGAGTTGTCAACCTTGTACAACTTGTTGAAAGAAAATTTGGACGTGTTTGCATGGTCTTACAAAGACCTAAAGGGGATTGATCCCACAATATGTCAACATCATATTGACTTGGAGCCTGATGCCAAGCCAGTATGGCAACGACAGAGGCGAATGAACCCGAATTATTCCACATTGGTGAAAGCGGAGCTGCTGAAGCTTCTGGAGGCCGAGAGTTCATCTATCCAGTGGCAAACAGTGAATGGGTTTCACCCATCGTGGTTGTACCCAAGAAGAATGGCAAATTGCGAATATGTGTGGATTTCCGAAAGCTTAATTCCAAGACAAAGAAGGATCACTTTCCAATCCCTTTCACAGACCAACTGTTGGACACAGTGGCAGGACATGAGCTTTATTCCCTTCTGGATGGATTCAGTGGATACAACCAAGTCCAAATCGCAGAAGAAGACCAATCCAAAACAACCTTCACCACAGAATGGGGGACCTACGCTTACCGAGTGATGCCATTTGGGCTCTGCAATGCCCCTGCTACTTTCCAACGAGTCATGATGGCTGCATTTCAAAATCATCTGCACGACTTTATTGAGGTATATTTAGATGACTTCTGTGTCTATAGCTTGATCCGTGAACACTGGGGACATTTGGAACAATGCTTTGACCGATGCCGGGAGTATGGGATTTCCCTCAACCCCGACAAATGCATCTTTGGGGTTTCTTCTGGAGTTCTGTTGGGCCACATTGTCTCTGCACAAGGGATATCAACAGACCCTGCAAAGATTGAAAAGATTGCAGCTCTGAAAGCACCCACCAACCTCAAACAGTTGAGGGGATTCCTAGGCCATGTGGGTTACTACAGAAGGTTCATAGCCCATTTTGCGACAAAGGCAACCTCCTTGCACAAGCTCCTGAGGAAAGATGCAGAGTTCACTTGGACAGAAGAATGTGACAAAGCCTTCCACACTCTGAAGCAGTGTCTAATTAAGGCACCCATTCTGCAACCTCCTGATTGGACGAAAGAGTTCCACGTACACACTGATGCCTCCATTGAAGGCTTAGGCGCAGTCCTCTGCCAAAAGGGCCCCTCGAAGCTGGATCAACCAATCTATTATGCAAGCCGAAAAGTCACTGATAGGGAACGGAACTATACAGTGACAGAGCTGGAGTGCTTGGCAATGGTGTTTGCCCTGGAGAAGTTTCGCCATTACCTCCTATCCACCCACTTTAAATTCTATGTGGATCATGAGGCCCTGTCCTTCTTAATGAACAAAGCAGATGTGAAAGGACGAATGATGAGATGGCTCCTTTTATTCCAGGAGTTCGATTTTGAGGTGATTACTAAGCCTGGTCGTTCCCATGTTCTGGCTGATCATCTGTCGCGTATCCCACAAACTGCAGACGAGGAGCAGGATGATCCAGACCTCCCTGATGCTTCCCTATTCTTGGTGGAAACTGTAACTCCCTGGTATGTAGACATTGCTAATCTGCTGGCAACCCAACAGTACCCTCCTGGTATTTCTAGTCGGGAAAGGAAGAAGCTCATGCTAGAATCATCCCCCTACACCCTGCTAGGTGGTGCACTGTACAAGAAAGGCAAAGATGAAGTGCTCAGAAGATGTGTTGCAGAAGAAGAGATTGGGATCCTTCTGAAGGCTTGCCACGACGAGCCATGTGGAGGTCACTTTGCAGGAGAAGCTACGGCCAGGAAGGCTCTGCTAGCAGGATATTGGTGGCCTACCATTCATAAGGATTCCTATGATTACTGTAAAAGATGTGATGCTTGTCAAAGAATGGGGAAACCCACGAAGACAAGTGCCATGCCATTGCAACCTATCCTTCCGTTGAAGCCGTTTGAGAAGTGGGGCATCGACTTCGTAGGTCCAATCGATCCTCCTACCAGAAGGAAGCAGAACCGATACATCCTCGTATGTACGGATTATGTTACAAAGTGGTGTGAAGCTAAAGCCCTAAAGCGGGACGATGGTAACAGCGTGGCCCTGTTCATGTATGAGAATATCATCACCCGTTTTGGCAGTCCCTTAGAGCTGGTAAGTGACAGAGGCACGCATTTCCTTAACAAAGTCATGGAAGAGTTGACAGAGTTGTATAAGATCCGCCATCGCAAGTCCACTCCCTATTACCCCAGAGCCAACGGCCAAGTCGAAGTCACCAATCGCATCCTCTGCTCGATTCTGACAAGAACAATCGCCGCACATCGTCGTGATTGGGACGATCGACTTACAGAGGCCCTCTGGGCGTACAGAACCTCCCATAAAGCAGCAACGGGACAGACACCTTTCCAGTTGGTGTATGGTACAGAAGCTGTTTTTCCTGTTGAACTGGAACTACCCTCTTTGAGAGTAGCTGTCAAAGAGCGTTTGGGGGATGACGATTCACTGTAACGTCGTCTCCTGCACTTGGAATGTTTGGACGAAATTCGTCGGATGGCTCTACAGTGCATGGAAGCCACGCAAGCTCGACGTAAGGCTTACCATGACAGCTTCATCAAGCACAAGGAGTTCAAAGAAGGTGATTTGGTCCTAGCCTATGATTCACGCTTTGGCAAGTTTCCTGGCAAGCTCCAACAGCGGTGGATGGGCCCCTATAAGGTACTTGCAGTCAACCCTAATGGCTCTGTCCAAATACAGACCGTTGATGCCTCTGATGATCCCTTTCTGATCAATGGATATCGCCTGAAGAAGTACTTCCCTCCTTGGGGATCTTGACAATTATGGACACTTGATCCTTTCCCTCGTTGGCGCGGCATTGTACTTCTTATGATGTTACTTCTGATAGCCGTTCTTCAGCCACTTCTGATGAAGAGGGTGCAACCCTCTGTCCCCTCAAAACCCCCTTCCAGCCTTGATCTCTTATCCTCTATTTTCCACCAGCATCAGTGGCGAGGTGGGTTCTGACAAATGGTCTCTCTACCATTCCCTTGCTCAATATTGAAAAAAAAAAAAACATATCGGTTATGGGAGAAAAGGACTTAGGTCCCTGTCATGCCGACCTATTCTTCGAGAAAAGGTGGAAACACCCTCGGGAATAGGGGAAAATAAAAATTAAAAAAAAACAAAGAAGAAAAAAAAAACAAAACAAATCTGTCATGAGAGAAAAGGAAGCAATTCCCTGTCATAGCGGGCCTCGTTTCAAGAAAAGGTGGTAAACACCCTTGGGCGGGAAGCTGGCTGTGGAAAAGGTGGTAACACCCAGCAGTCCAGAAAGTGGATTCATTGATTGATATTCCCAGGATCCAATTCCGAAGCTGCCTCCCTTGGTACGCTGTGTCCTGGGTCTCTTTGCAAAGTGACTAATTGTCCTCTAGCAGACGACATGTTCCTATCCAACACACCGTTCGATTTGATGGCTACCTCCCTGGGTACGCCTCTTCAACAACTGATGACGCGATCTTCATCAACAACCCCTTGAGTGATGTGAGCTTTCATCCTGACCGGATGGGGAAGTGAGTATGGGTTGCCCTCTTGTAACTATCAACAACGAGTGAGATAGAGGGTGGGGCGAGAGACCAGTCTTTTCTCTTCAAATCGAATGAGAGGTGAGAAGTGTGAATGAAGTGTTATGATTGATTGATTTGGAAGTGGATTGAGAGTGTTTTAGATGATAATGATTGTGTTTTGGAAGATCATGATGTTTGTTGATGGTTCTGTAATGTTCTGATAGGTTCTGATAGGTTCTGTATACCTTCTGTTTTGTTCTGTTTTGGTCTGTTTTTGTTCTGATTGTCTTCTATTAGGAGGGATGGAGTATTGATTGATGAAGAATGAGATATTGTGAAAGTTTATTAAATGTTTTGTGAGAGTTTGGAATGGTTTGAGAATGAGTGATGTGGTTTTGTTGACCTTCTGTAACCTTCTGTAGGTCTTCTGTAGAGCTTCTGCTTCTGTTCTGTTTCTGTTCTGCTTCTGTACTGCTTCTGTTCTGGTACTGTTCTGTAGACTGTTCTGTAAGTGTTCTGTGGAATATATGTGTGATTTTGGGAAAGTTTTCTAGCCTTGGAAAGAGGTGAATACAAGTGCAAAAGAGCTGAAAGAAGTGGAAGAAGTAGCTGCTGAAGACTCAAGAGAAGACTAGAGTGAAGTGACAGTAGTGAGCTGTGAAGAGACACTGTAGTGGCTCTGGTGACCTTTCATATCAGACATACCTCTTGGGAGGGGTATCCACGACCTAAGAGTGATGATTGAGAGTAATTTTTTGAGAGATTGTAGTGAGGATATGATGTATGATTGATGGAGTGTGTGAGAGAGAGTCAGAGATAGCCAATTCTACTAAAACAGAGTGATTGTATATGAGAGATTGAGAGAGAAGACTATGAAGATATTGAAGATGAATACTATGTGATGTATTTCCATTCAAAGATGGTGTACTTCTTTGCTTTCTTTGTTCTATTGATGGATTTTGTGAAGATGTTGAAGAATATGGTTGATTCTATTAAAAACCGTGGGAGATTTACATGATGCTGCATGAAGATTTGTTGTGCCTGGTGTTCTTTTCTTCATTGTGATCATATGAAACATGATAAACAAGCTTGTTGATGTTACAAGATAGATTTTCTTGCAAGAGAATTCCCTTTTCCTTGGTGTTCCTCTTGGGGCTCCAACAGGTGACAGTGATGAAGATATCCTTCATGTGAAAATGCTATTGAAGCAGAAGTTTGAGATGAAGAATTTGGGAGAGCTGCGTTATTTCTTGGGCATTGAGGTGATTAGATCACCAAGTGGGATACAACTCTTGCAGAGGCAGTATGGATTGGACATGCTGTCCAAATATGGGATGACAGGCTGTAAGCCTATTTCAGTTCCTTTGGAGCAGAATGTGAAGCTGAGCGCAGATGCAAGTGAGCTTCTGGAAGACCCTACTATGTACAGACGCATAGTAGGAAGCTTGATTTATATGACTATTACCAGGCCAGATTTGAGCTATGCTGTTGGATTGGTAAGTCAGTTTATGCAGGCTCCAAGGAAACCGCATTTGGATGCGGCTAGACGCATACTCAGGTATGTGAAGTCCACATTGCAGTATGGACTATTTTATGAGACTGGGGTTCAGATACAGCTGCATGGATACACTGATGCTGATTGGGCTGGTAGTATTTCTGATAGACGATCTACGAGTGGATATGTGTTCTCTTTTGGGAGTGCTGCAGTCACTTGGAGCAGCAAGAAACAGCCTACAGTTGCCTTGTCGAGCACAGAGGCCGAGTACAGGGGCGCAGCAATGGCTGCATGTGAGGTAGCTTGGTTGCATAAGCTACTTTATGATATGCATCAGTCTACAGATGGGCCAGTTGTCATTTATTGTGACAACATGAGTAGTATACACTTGGCAAATAACCCAGTCTATCATGCTAGAACAAAGCACATTGAGGTGCATTATCACTATGTGCGGGAGAGGGTTTTACTAGGTCTTATTGATCTAGTTTATGTCAGCACAGAGGATCAGGTAGCTGACATATTTACGAAGGCATTGGGCGCAAAGAAGCTGCGCAAGTTCAGAGACCTGCTTGGTGTGCAGGAATTGGGATTGAGCTCGAGGGGGAGTGTTGAGATATCGAGCTCCACTCATGATACGCCAGGGTGACCGTTGTGTATTTATGTCACCGACTTGTCAGTTGCAGACGCGGTTGGTACACCGCCCATGAATAATAGCTAGATGACAGCTATCCTTATCTACTCTAGTTCGTGGCTCAGTTAGTATGCCACCTTAGTTAGTTGAGTTTGGTTTGAGACCCATATATAGGGTTCTTCTATTTCTTTGTATTAGAGTTCTTTTGGCACACACAACTAAGAAGAGGAAAACTGTTTTCATCCTCCACCTTTGTGTGTATTCCCCCATTGTGCAAGCAAGAAAGCTACAAGTGAGACTCCTTCCTTCTCTCCCACAATCTTGACAGGGGAGGGACATACTCCTTGGGTCGATCCGAGGGGGGTGCAATGGTAGCGATGAGGGCGCCCATGCGCTCTATGAGTAAGTACATCTTGGCCATCATCTCGGAATGACGGTGATCTTGGCGGGTTTCCATCTCCCTATGGCGTTGTTCCATCTCTTAATGTCGTTCAGCATGACGGGTCTCATGTTGGCATATGGTTTGGGGCTGACGTTAAATCTCGGCCTGCCTGGTGACGTGGCACCCGGTCACATCCGGTGA